>NW_026606292.1:0-228290 GCF_029834395.1 Sorex fumeus
CCAAGGAAGACAATGCTGGTTTTAAGCCGCCTGCTAACACACTCAGCCGTGCTGTTCAATTTGCTATCCACCCAACCCTATTCAGCTCTACATTTTCCTGTCCTCATAACCCAACCTTCAGAAATAATTGGTATCTCCTCCACAGAATGTTCCGTTCATTCACTGCGAATCTTAAATTCATCTGACTCTCAACTCCCGGCGGGTTATCGTTACACCACTTGTGAATGTCCAAGTAAGCCAATGCTGGTTTTCAGTGGCCTGTTCATACTAAGAGACGTGCTGTTCATTTGGCTATCCACTCCACCCTGTTCAGCTCTACATTTTCGTGTCCACAAAACCCAGCCTTCAGAAATCATTGGAATCACCACTAGAGAATGTTCCATTCATTCACTGCGAATCTGGAATTCCTCTGAACCTCCACTCCTGGCAGGTTTTCGTTACGCCACTGGTGAATGTCCAAGTAACTCAATACTGGTTTTCAGAGGCATGTTCAACTCGCAGAAGTGCTGTTCAATGGGCTATCCACTCAATATTGGTCAGCTCTTCATTTTCCTCTCCACACAAACCAGCCTTCAGAAATCATTGGGCTCTCCACTACAGACTGTTCCATTCATTCACTGCGATTCTGCAATTCATCTGACTCTCCGCTCCAGGCAGGTTTTCATTACAGCACTGGTGAATGACCAAGTAATCCAATGCTGGTTTTCAGCCGCCTTTTCACACTCGCAGTGTGCTGTTCAATTGTCTATCCACTCAAACCTGGTCAGCCTTTCATTTTCTTTTCCACAATATCAGACTTCAGAAATCATTGGAATCGCCAGTACAGAATGTTCCATTCATTCACTGCCAATCTGGAATTCATCTGAATCTGCACTCCAGGTAGGCTTTCATTACACCACTTATGAATGTCCAAGTAACACAATGCTGGTTTTCAGCGGTCTGTTCACACTCTAAGCCCTGCTTTTTACTGGGTATCCACACAACTGTGGTCAGCTCTTCATTTTCATGTCCAAACAATCCAGACTTGAGAAATCATTGCAATCTCCAGTACAGAATGTTCCATTCATTCACTGCGAATCTGGAATTCAACTGAATCTCCACTACCTGCAGATTTATCTTACACCACTTGTGAATGTCCAAGTAAAACAATGCTGGTTTTCAGAGGCCTGTTCATGTTCGCAGTCGTGCTGTTCAATTGGCTATCCACTCAACCTGTTTTGCTCCTCATTTTCCTGTGCACACAACCCAGCCTTCAGAAATCATTGTAATCTCCACTACAGGATGTTCCATTCATTCACTGGGAATCTGGAATTCATCTGAATCTGCACTCCACGCAGGCTTTCGTTACACCACTGCTGAAAGTCGAAGTAATGCAATACTGGTTTTCAGTGGTCTGTTCACATTCGAAGCCGAGGCTTTTTACAGGCTATCCACTCAACACTGGTCAGCTCTTCATTTTCGTGTCCCCACAATCCAGATTTCAGAAATCATTGCAATCTCCACTACAGAATGTTCCATTCATTCACTGCGAGTCTGGAGTTTATCTGATTCTCCACTCCCGCCTGGTTAACATTACACCACTTGTGAATGTCCAAGTAAGCCAATGCTGGTTTTCAGAGGCCTGTTCATACTCGCAGCCGTGCTGTTTAATTGACAATTCACTCCACCCTGTTCAGCTCTTCATTGTCCCACCACACTACCAGCCTTCAGAAATCTTTGTTATCTCCACTACAGAATGTTCCATTCATTCACTGCGAATCTGGAATTCATCTGACTCTCAACTCCACGCAGGTTTTCATTACACCACTGTTGAATGTCCAAGTAACCCAATGCTGGTTTTCAGCGGCCTGTTCATATTCGCAGCCCTGCTGTTTACTTGGCTATCGATTCAAGCCTGGTCAGCTCTTCATTTTCCTCTCCACACAACACAGGCTTCAGAAATCATTGGAATCTCCTCTACAGAATGTTCCATTCATTCACTGCGAATGTGGAATTCAACTGACTCTCCACTCCATGCAGGTTTTCCTTACACCACTGATGAATGTCCAAGTAACCCAATGCTGGTTTTCAGCTGCATGTTCACACTCGCAGCCATGCTATACAATTGGCTTTCCACTAAATCCTGATTAGTTCTTGATTTTCCTTCCACACGACCCAGCCTTCAGAAATCGTTGGAATCTCCACTAGAGAATGTTCCATTCATTCACTGCGAATCTGGAATTCCTCTGAACCTCCACTCCCGGCAGGTTTTCGTTACACCACTGTTGAATGTCCAAGTAACCCAATGTTTTAAGTGTTTTCTTCACAAGCGCAGTGGTGCTGTTCAATTGGCTATCCACTCAACCCTGGCCAGCTCTACATTTTCCTGTCCACACCACAGAGACTGGAGAAATCATTGTTATCTCCACTACAGAATGTTCCATTCATTCACAGCGAATCTGGAATTCATCTGAATCTCCACTCCCGGCAGGTTTTCGTGACACCACTGGTAAATATCCAAGTAAGCCAATGCTGGTTTTAAGTGGCCTGCTCCTACTCTCAGCCGTGCTGTTCAATTTGCTATCCACTCAACCCTCTTCAGCTCCATTTTCCTGTCCACATAACCCAAACTTCAGAAACAATTGGTATCTCCTCCACAGAATGTTCCATTCATTGACGGCAAATCTGAAATTCATCTAATTCTCAACTCCCGTCAGGTTTTCGTTACACCACGTGTGAATGTCCAATTAAGCCAAAGCTGGTTTTCAGTGGCCTGTTCTTACTACGAGACGTGCTGTTCATTTGGCTATCCATTCCACCCTGTTCAGCTCTACATTTTCGTGTCCACAAAACCCAGCCTTCAGAAATCATTGGAATCACCACTAGAGAATGTTCCATTCATTCACTGCGAATCTGGAATTCATCTGAATCTCCACTCCCGGCAGGTTTTCATTGCACCACTGCTGAATGTTCAAGTAACGCAATGATGGTTTTCAGCGGTCTATTCACACTCGAACCCGTGCTGTTCACGGTCTAGCGACTCAACACTGGTGAGTTCTTCTTTTTCCAGTTCAGACAATACAAACCTCAGAAACCATTGCAATCTACACTACAGAATGTTTCATTCATTCACGCGAATCTTGAATTCATCTTGTTCTCCACTCCCAGCAGGTTTTCGTTTCACCACTGGTGAATGTCCAAGCAACCCAAGGCTGGTTTCAGCTGCGTGTTAACACTCGCAGCCGTGCTGTTCAATTGGCTATCCAGTGAACGCTGGTTAGCTCTTGATTTTCCTTCCACACACCGAGCCTTCAGAAATCATTCTTATCTCCACTTCAGAATGTTCCATTCGTTCCCTGCGAATCTGGAATTCCTCTGACTCTCCACACCAGGCAGATTTTCCTAACAACACTGGTGAATGACCAGGTAATCCAATGCTGGTTTTCAGCGGCTGTTCACACTCACAGCCTTGCTGTTCAATTGGCAATCCAGTCAAACCTAGTCAGCTCTTCATTTTCCTGTCCACACAACCCAGCGTTCAGAAATCATTGGAATCTCTACTACAGAAATTTCCATTCATTCACTGTGAATCTGGAAATACTCTGATTCTGCATTCCAGGAAGGCTTTCGTTACACCACTGATGAATGTCCAAGTAATGCAATGCTGCTTCTTAGTGGTCTGTTCACACTCGAAACCGTGCTGTTCATTGGCTATCCACTCAATATCGGTCAGCTCTTCAATATCCTGTCCAGACTATCCAGATTCCTAAATGTTGGCAATCACCACTACAGAATGTTCCATTCAATCACGCGAATCTGGAATTCATCAGAGTCTCCACTCCTGGAAGGTTTTCGTGACACCACTGGTAAATGTCCAAGGAAGACAATGCTGGTTTTAAGCCGCCTGCTAACACACTCAGCCGTGCTGTTCAATTTGCTATCCACCCAACCCTATTCAGCTCTACATTTTCCTGTCCTCATAACCCAACCTTCAGAAATAATTGGTATCTCCTCCACAGAATGTTCCGTTCATTCACTGCGAATCTTAAATTCATCTGACTCTCAACTCCCGGCGGGTTATCGTTACACCACTTGTGAATGTCCAAGTAAGCCAATGCTGGTTTTCAGTGGCCTGTTCATACTAAGAGACGTGCTGTTCATTTGGCTATCCACTCCACCCTGTTCAGCTCTACATTTTCGTGTCCACAAAACCCAGCCTTCAGAAATCATTGGAATCACCACTAGAGAATGTTCCATTCATTCACTGCGAATCTGGAATTCCTCTGAACCTCCACTCCTGGCAGGTTTTCGTTACGCCACTGGTGAATGTCCAAGTAACTCAATACTGGTTTTCAGAGGCATGTTCAACTCGCAGAAGTGCTGTTCAATGGGCTATCCACTCAATATTGGTCAGCTCTTCATTTTCCTCTCCACACAAACCAGCCTTCAGAAATCATTGGGCTCTCCACTACAGACTGTTCCATTCATTCACTGCGATTCTGCAATTCATCTGACTCTCCGCTCCAGGCAGGTTTTCATTACAGCACTGGTGAATGACCAAGTAATCCAATGCTGGTTTTCAGCCGCCTTTTCACACTCGCAGTGTGCTGTTCAATTGTCTATCCACTCAAACCTGGTCAGCCTTTCATTTTCTTTTCCACAATATCAGACTTCAGAAATCATTGGAATCGCCAGTACAGAATGTTCCATTCATTCACTGCCAATCTGGAATTCATCTGAATCTGCACTCCAGGTAGGCTTTCATTACACCACTTATGAATGTCCAAGTAACACAATGCTGGTTTTCAGCGGTCTGTTCACACTCTAAGCCCTGCTTTTTACTGGGTATCCACACAACTGTGGTCAGCTCTTCATTTTCATGTCCAAACAATCCAGACTTGAGAAATCATTGCAATCTCCAGTACAGAATGTTCCATTCATTCACTGCGAATCTGGAATTCAACTGAATCTCCACTACCTGCAGATTTATCTTACACCACTTGTGAATGTCCAAGTAAAACAATGCTGGTTTTCAGAGGCCTGTTCATGTTCGCAGTCGTGCTGTTCAATTGGCTATCCACTCAACCTGTTTTGCTCCTCATTTTCCTGTGCACACAACCCAGCCTTCAGAAATCATTGTAATCTCCACTACAGGATGTTCCATTCATTCACTGGGAATCTGGAATTCATCTGAATCTGCACTCCACGCAGGCTTTCGTTACACCACTGCTGAAAGTCGAAGTAATGCAATACTGGTTTTCAGTGGTCTGTTCACATTCGAAGCCGAGGCTTTTTACAGGCTATCCACTCAACACTGGTCAGCTCTTCATTTTCGTGTCCCCACAATCCAGATTTCAGAAATCATTGCAATCTCCACTACAGAATGTTCCATTCATTCACTGCGAGTCTGGAGTTTATCTGATTCTCCACTCCCGCCTGGTTAACATTACACCACTTGTGAATGTCCAAGTAAGCCAATGCTGGTTTTCAGAGGCCTGTTCATACTCGCAGCCGTGCTGTTTAATTGACAATTCACTCCACCCTGTTCAGCTCTTCATTGTCCCACCACACTACCAGCCTTCAGAAATCTTTGTTATCTCCACTACAGAATGTTCCATTCATTCACTGCGAATCTGGAATTCATCTGACTCTCAACTCCACGCAGGTTTTCATTACACCACTGTTGAATGTCCAAGTAACCCAATGCTGGTTTTCAGCGGCCTGTTCATATTCGCAGCCCTGCTGTTTACTTGGCTATCGATTCAAGCCTGGTCAGCTCTTCATTTTCCTGTCCACACAACACAGGCTTCAGAAATCATTGGAATCTCCTCTACAGAATGTTCCATTCATTCACTGCGAATGTGGAATTCAACTGACTCTCCACTCCATGCAGGTTTTCCTTACACCACTGATGAATGTCCAAGTAACCCAATGCTGGTTTTCAGCTGCATGTTCACACTCGCAGCCATGCTATACAATTGGCTTTCCACTAAATCCTGATTAGTTCTTGATTTTCCTTCCACACGACCCAGCCTTCAGAAATCGTTGGAATCTCCACTAGAGAATGTTCCATTCATTCACTGCGAATCTGGAATTCCTCTGAACCTCCACTCCCGGCAGGTTTTCGTTACACCACTGTTGAATGTCCAAGTAACCCAATGTTTTAAGTGTTTTCTTCACAAGCGCAGTGGTGCTGTTCAATTGGCTATCCACTCAACCCTGGCCAGCTCTACATTTTCCTGTCCACACCACAGAGACTGGAGAAATCATTGTTATCTCCACTACAGAATGTTCCATTCATTCACAGCGAATCTGGAATTCATCTGAATCTCCACTCCCGGCAGGTTTTCGTGACACCACTGGTAAATATCCAAGTAAGCCAATGCTGGTTTTAAGTGGCCTGCTCCTACTCTCAGCCGTGCTGTTCAATTTGCTATCCACTCAACCCTCTTCAGCTCCATTTTCCTGTCCACATAACCCAAACTTCAGAAACAATTGGTATCTCCTCCACAGAATGTTCCATTCATTGACGGCAAATCTGAAATTCATCTAATTCTCAACTCCCGTCAGGTTTTCGTTACACCACGTGTGAATGTCCAATTAAGCCAAAGCTGGTTTTCAGTGGCCTGTTCTTACTACGAGACGTGCTGTTCATTTGGCTATCCATTCCACCCTGTTCAGCTCTACATTTTCGTGTCCACAAAACCCAGCCTTCAGAAATCATTGGAATCACCACTAGAGAATGTTCCATTCATTCACTGCGAATCTGGAATTCATCTGAATCTCCACTCCCGGCAGGTTTTCATTGCACCACTGCTGAATGTTCAAGTAACGCAATGATGGTTTTCAGCGGTCTATTCACACTCGAACCCGTGCTGTTCACGGTCTAGCGACTCAACACTGGTGAGTTCTTCTTTTTCCAGTTCAGACAATACAAACCTCAGAAACCATTGCAATCTACACTACAGAATGTTTCATTCATTCAGGCGAATCTTGAATTCATCTTGTTCTCCACTCCCAGCAGGTTTTCGTTTCACCACTGGTGAATGTCCAAGCAACCCAAGGCTGGTTTCAGCTGCGTGTTAACACTCGCAGCCGTGCTGTTCAATTGGCTATCCAGTGAACGCTGGTTAGCTCTTGATTTTCCTTCCACACACCGAGCCTTCAGAAATCATTCTTATCTCCACTTCAGAATGTTCCATTCGTTCCCTGCGAATCTGGAATTCCTCTGACTCTCCACACCAGGCAGATTTTCCTAACAACACTGGTGAATGACCAGGTAATCCAATGCTGGTTTTCAGCGGCTGTTCACACTCACAGCCTTGCTGTTCAATTGGCAATCCAGTCAAACCTAGTCAGCTCTTCATTTTCCTGTCCACACAACCCAGCGTTCAGAAATCATTGGAATCTCTACTACAGAAATTTCCATTCATTCACTGTGAATCTGGAAATACTCTGAATCTGCATTCCAGGAAGGCTTTCGTTACACCACTGATGAATGTCCAAGTAATGCAATGCTGCTTCTTAGTGGTCTGTTCACACTCGAAACCGTGCTGTTCATTGGCTATCCACTCAATATCGGTCAGCTCTTCAATATCCTGTCCAGACTATCCAGATTCCTAAATGTTGGCAATCACCACTACAGAATGTTCCATTCAATCACGCGAATCTGGAATTCATCAGAGTCTCCACTCCTGGAAGGTTTTCGTGACACCACTGGTAAATGTCCAAGGAAGACAATGCTGGTTTTAAGCCGCCTGCTAACACACTCAGCCGTGCTGTTCAATTTGCTATCCACCCAACCCTATTCAGCTCTACATTTTCCTGTCCTCATAACCCAACCTTCAGAAATAATTGGTATCTCCTCCACAGAATGTTCCGTTCATTCACTGCGAATCTTAAATTCATCTGACTCTCAACTCCCGGCGGGTTATCGTTACACCACTTGTGAATGTCCAAGTAAGCCAATGCTGGTTTTCAGTGGCCTGTTCATACTAAGAGACGTGCTGTTCATTTGGCTATCCACTCCACCCTGTTCAGCTCTACATTTTCGTGTCCACAAAACCCAGCCTTCAGAAATCATTGGAATCACCACTAGAGAATGTTCCATTCATTCACTGCGAATCTGGAATTCCTCTGAACCTCCACTCCTGGCAGGTTTTCGTTACGCCACTGGTGAATGTCCAAGTAACTCAATACTGGTTTTCAGAGGCATGTTCAACTCGCAGAAGTGCTGTTCAATGGGCTATCCACTCAATATTGGTCAGCTCTTCATTTTCCTCTCCACACAAACCAGCCTTCAGAAATCATTGGGCTCTCCACTACAGACTGTTCCATTCATTCACTGCGATTCTGCAATTCATCTGACTCTCCGCTCCAGGCAGGTTTTCATTACAGCACTGGTGAATGACCAAGTAATCCAATGCTGGTTTTCAGCCGCCTTTTCACACTCGCAGTGTGCTGTTCAATTGTCTATCCACTCAAACCTGGTCAGCCTTTCATTTTCTTTTCCACAATATCAGACTTCAGAAATCATTGGAATCGCCAGTACAGAATGTTCCATTCATTCACTGCCAATCTGGAATTCATCTGAATCTGCACTCCAGGTAGGCTTTCATTACACCACTTATGAATGTCCAAGTAACACAATGCTGGTTTTCAGCGGTCTGTTCACACTCTAAGCCCTGCTTTTTACTGGGTATCCACACAACTGTGGTCAGCTCTTCATTTTCATGTCCAAACAATCCAGACTTGAGAAATCATTGCAATCTCCAGTACAGAATGTTCCATTCATTCACTGCGAATCTGGAATTCAACTGAATCTCCACTACCTGCAGATTTATCTTACACCACTTGTGAATGTCCAAGTAAAACAATGCTGGTTTTCAGAGGCCTGTTCATGTTCGCAGTCGTGCTGTTCAATTGCCTATCCACTCAACCTGTTTTGCTCCTCATTTTCCTGTGCACACAACCCAGCCTTCAGAAATCATTGTAATCTCCACTACAGGATGTTCCATTCATTCACTGGGAATCTGGAATTCATCTGAATCTGCACTCCACGCAGGCTTTCGTTACACCACTGCTGAAAGTCGAAGTAATGCAATACTGGTTTTCAGTGGTCTGTTCACATTCGAAGCCGAGGCTTTTTACAGGCTATCCACTCAACACTGGTCAGCTCTTCATTTTCGTGTCCCCACAATCCAGATTTCAGAAATCATTGCAATCTCCACTACAGAATGTTCCATTCATTCACTGCGAGTCTGGAGTTTATCTGATTCTCCACTCCCGCCTGGTTAACATTACACCACTTGTGAATGTCCAAGTAAGCCAATGCTGGTTTTCAGAGGCCTGTTCATACTCGCAGCCGTGCTGTTTAATTGACAATTCACTCCACCCTGTTCAGCTCTTCATTGTCCCACCACACTACCAGCCTTCAGAAATCTTTGTTATCTCCACTACAGAATGTTCCATTCATTCACTGCGAATCTGGAATTCATCTGACTCTCAACTCCACGCAGGTTTTCATTACACCACTGTTGAATGTCCAAGTAACCCAATGCTGGTTTTCAGCGGCCTGTTCATATTCGCAGCCCTGCTGTTTACTTGGCTATCGATTCAAGCCTGGTCAGCTCTTCATTTTCCTGTCCACACAACACAGGCTTCAGAAATCATTGGAATCTCCTCTACAGAATGTGCCATTCATTCACTGCGAATGTGGAATTCAACTGACTCTCCACTCCATGCAGGTTTTCCTTACACCACTGATGAATGTCCAAGTAACCCAATGCTGGTTTTCAGCTGCATGTTCACACTCGCAGCCATGCTATACAATTGGCTTTCCACTAAATCCTGATTAGTTCTTGATTTTCCTTCCACACGACCCAGCCTTCAGAAATCGTTGGAATCTCCACTAGAGAATGTTCCATTCATTCACTGCGAATCTGGAATTCCTCTGAACCTCCACTCCCGGCAGGTTTTCGTTACACCACTGTTGAATGTCCAAGTAACCCAATGTTTTAAGTGTTTTCTTCACAAGCGCAGTGGTGCTGTTCAATTGGCTATCCACTCAACCCTGGCCAGCTCTACATTTTCCTGTCCACACCACAGAGACTGGAGAAATCATTGTTATCTCCACTACAGAATGTTCCATTCATTCACAGCGAATCTGGAATTCATCTGAATCTCCACTCCCGGCAGGTTTTCGTGACACCACTGGTAAATATCCAAGTAAGCCAATGCTGGTTTTAAGTGGCCTGCTCATACTCTCAGCCGTGCTGTTCAATTTGCTATCCACTCAACCCTCTTCAGCTCCATTTTCCTGTCCACATAACCCAAACTTCAGAAACAATTGGTATCTCCTCCACAGAATGTTCCATTCATTGACGGCAAATCTGAAATTCATCTAATTCTCAACTCCCGTCAGGTTTTCGTTACACCACTTGTGAATGTCCAATTAAGCCAAAGCTGGTTTTCAGTGGCCTGTTCTTACTACGAGACGTGCTGTTCATTTGGCTATCCATTCCACCCTGTTCAGCTCTACATTTTCGTGTCCACAAAACCCAGCCTTCAGAAATCATTGGAATCACCACTAGAGAATGTTCCATTCATTCACTGCGAATCTGGAATTCATCTGAATCTCCACTCCCGGCAGGTTTTCATTGCACCACTGCTGAATGTTCAAGTAACGCAATGATGGTTTTCAGCGGTCTATTCACACTCGAACCCGTGCTGTTCACGGTCTAGCGACTCAACACTGGTGAGTTCTTCTTTTTCCAGTTCAGACAATACAAACCTCAGAAACCATTGCAATCTACACTACAGAATGTTTCATTCATTCAGGCGAATCTTGAATTCATCTTGTTCTCCACTCCCAGCAGGTTTTCGTTTCACCACTGGTGAATGTCCAAGCAACCCAAGGCTGGTTTCAGCTGCGTGTTAACACTCGCAGCCGTGCTGTTCAATTGGCTATCCAGTGAACGCTGGTTAGCTCTTGATTTTCCTTCCACACACCGAGCCTTCAGAAATCATTCTTATCTCCACTTCAGAATGTTCCATTCGTTCCCTGCGAATCTGGAATTCCTCTGACTCTCCACACCAGGCAGATTTTCCTAACAACACTGGTGAATGACCAGGTAATCCAATGCTGGTTTTCAGCGGCTGTTCACACTCACAGCCTTGCTGTTCAATTGGCAATCCAGTCAAACCTAGTCAGCTCTTCATTTTCCTGTCCACACAACCCAGCGTTCAGAAGTCATTGGAATCTCTACTACAGAAATTTCCATTCATTCACTGTGAATCTGGAAATACTCTGAATCTGCATTCCAGGAAGGCTTTCGTTACACCACTGATGAATGTCCAAGTAATGCAATGCTGCTTCTTAGTGGTCTGTTCACACTCGAAACCGTGCTGTTCATTGGCTATCCACTCAATATCGGTCAGCTCTTCAATATCCTGTCCAGACTATCCAGATTCCTAAATGTTGGCAATCACCACTACAGAATGTTCCATTCAATCACGCGAATCTGGAATTCATCAGAGTCTCCACTCCTGGAAGGTTTTCGTGACACCACTGGTAAATGTCCAAGGAAGACAATGCTGGTTTTAAGCCGCCTGCTAACACACTCAGCCGTGCTGTTCAATTTGCTATCCACCCAACCCTATTCAGCTCTACATTTTCCTGTCCTCATAACCCAACCTTCAGAAATAATTGGTATCTCCTCCACAGAATGTTCCGTTCATTCACTGCGAATCTTAAATTCATCTGACTCTCAACTCCCGGCGGGTTATCGTTACACCACTTGTGAATGTCCAAGTAAGCCAATGCTGGTTTTCAGTGGCCTGTTCATACTAAGAGACGTGCTGTTCATTTGGCTATCCACTCCACCCTGTTCAGCTCTACATTTTCGTGTCCACAAAACCCAGCCTTCAGAAATCATTGGAATCACCACTAGAGAATGTTCCATTCATTCACTGCGAATCTGGAATTCCTCTGAACCTCCACTCCTGGCAGGTTTTCGTTACGCCACTGGTGAATGTCCAAGTAACTCAATACTGGTTTTCAGAGGCATGTTCAACTCGCAGAAGTGCTGTTCAATGGGCTATCCACTCAATATTGGTCAGCTCTTCATTTTCCTCTCCACACAAACCAGCCTTCAGAAATCATTGGGCTCTCCACTACAGACTGTTCCATTCATTCACTGCGATTCTGCAATTCATCTGACTCTCCGCTCCAGGCAGGTTTTCATTACAGCACTGGTGAATGACCAAGTAATCCAATGCTGGTTTTCAGCCGCCTTTTCACACTCACAGTGTGCTGTTCAATTGTCTATCCACTCAAACCTGGTCAGCCTTTCATTTTCTTTTCCACAATATCAGACTTCAGAAATCATTGGAATCGCCAGTACAGAATGTTCCATTCATTCACTGCCAATCTGGAATTCATCTGAATCTGCACTCCAGGTAGGCTTTCATTACACCACTTATGAATGTCCAAGTAACACAATGCTGGTTTTCAGCGGTCTGTTCACACTCTAAGCCCTGCTTTTTACTGGGTATCCACACAACTGTGGTCAGCTCTTCATTTTCATGTCCAAACAATCCAGACTTGAGAAATCATTGCAATCTCCAGTACAGAATGTTCCATTCATTCACTGCGAATCTGGAATTCAACTGAATCTCCACTACCTGCAGATTTATCTTACACCACTTGTGAATGTCCAAGTAAAACAATGCTGGTTTTCAGAGGCCTGTTCATGTTCGCAGTCGTGCTGTTCAATTGGCTATCCACTCAACCTGTTTTGCTCCTCATTTTCCTGTGCACACAACCCAGCCTTCAGAAATCATTGTAATCTCCACTACAGGATGTTCCATTCATTCACTGGGAATCTGGAATTCATCTGAATCTGCACTCCACGCAGGCTTTCGTTACACCACTGCTGAAAGTCGAAGTAATGCAATACTGGTTTTCAGTGGTCTGTTCACATTCGAAGCCGAGGCTTTTTACAGGCTATCCACTCAACACTGGTCAGCTCTTCATTTTCGTGTCCCCACAATCCAGATTTCAGAAATCATTGCAATCTCCACTACAGAATGTTCCATTCATTCACTGCGAGTCTGGAGTTTATCTGATTCTCCACTCCCGCCTGGTTAACAGTACACCACTTGTGAATGTCCAAGTAAGCCAATGCTGGTTTTCAGAGGCCTGTTCATACTCGCAGCCGTGCTGTTTAATTGACAATTCACTCCACCCTGTTCAGCTCTTCATTGTCCCACCACACTACCAGCCTTCAGAAATCTTTGTTATCTCCACTACAGAATGTTCCATTCATTCACTGCGAATCTGGAATTCATCTGACTCTCAACTCCACGCAGGTTTTCATTACACCACTGTTGAATGTCCAAGTAACCCAATGCTGGTTTTCAGCGGCCTGTTCATATTCGCAGCCCTGCTGTTTACTTGGCTATCGATTCAAGCCTGGTCAGCTCTTCATTTTCCTGTCCACACAACACAGGCTTCAGAAATCATTGGAATCTCCTCTACAGAATGTTCCATTCATTCACTGCGAATGTGGAATTCAACTGACTCTCCACTCCATGCAGGTTTTCCTTACACCACTGATGAATGTCCAAGTAACCCAATGCTGGTTTTCAGCTGCATGTTCACACTCGCAGCCATGCTATACAATTGGCTTTCCACTAAATCCTGATTAGTTCTTGATTTTCCTTCCACACGACCCAGCCTTCAGAAATCGTTGGAATCTCCACTAGAGAATGTTCCATTCATTCACTGCGAATCTGGAATTCCTCTGAACCTCCACTCCCGGCAGGTTTTCGTTACACCACTGTTGAATGTCCAAGTAACCCAATGTTTTAAGTGTTTTCTTCACAAGCGCAGTGGTGCTGTTCAATTGGCTATCCACTCAATCCTGGCCAGCTCTACATTTTCCTGTCCACACCACAGAGACTGGAGAAATCATTGTTATCTCCACTACAGAATGTTCCATTCATTCACAGCGAATCTGGAATTCATCTGAATCTCCACTCCCGGCAGGTTTTCGTGACACCACTGGTAAATATCCAAGTAAGCCAATGCTGGTTTTAAGTGGCCTGCTCATACTCTCAGCCGTGCTGTTCAATTTGCTATCCACTCAACCCTCTTCAGCTCCATTTTCCTGTCCACATAACCCAAACTTCAGAAACAATTGGTATCTCCTCCACAGAATGTTCCATTCATTGACGGCAAATCTGAAATTCATCTAATTCTCAACTCCCGTCAGGTTTTCGTTACACCACTTGTGAATGTCCAATTAAGCCAAAGCTGGTTTTCAGTGGCCTGTTCTTACTACGAGACGTGCTGTTCATTTGGCTATCCATTCCACCCTGTTCAGCTCTACATTTTCGTGTCCACAAAACCCAGCCTTCAGAAATCATTGGAATCACCACTAGAGAATGTTCCATTCATTCACTGCGAATCTGGAATTCATCTGAATCTCCACTCCCGGCAGGTTTTCATTGCACCACTGCTGAATGTTCAAGTAACGCAATGATGGTTTTCAGCGGTCTATTCACACTCGAACCCGTGCTGTTCACGGTCTAGCGACTCAACACTGGTGAGTTCTTCTTTTTCCAGTTCAGACAATACAAACCTCAGAAACCATTGCAATCTACACTACAGAATGTTTCATTCATTCAGGCGAATCTTGAATTCATCTTGTTCTCCACTCCCAGCAGGTTTTCGTTTCACCACTGGTGAATGTCCAAGCAACCCAAGGCTGGTTTCAGCTGCGTGTTAACACTCGCAGCCGTGCTGTTCAATTGGCTATCCAGTGAACGCTGGTTAGCTCTTGATTTTCCTTCCACACACCGAGCCTTCAGAAATCATTCTTATCTGCACTTCAGAATGTTCCATTCGTTCCCTGCGAATCTGGAATTCCTCTGACTCTCCACACCAGGCAGATTTTCCTAACAACACTGGTGAATGACCAGGTAATCCAATGCTGGTTTTCAGCGGCTGTTCACACTCACAGCCTTGCTGTTCAATTGGCAATCCAGTCAAACCTAGTCAGCTCTTCATTTTCCTGTCCACACAACCCAGCGTTCAGAAGTCATTGGAATCTCTACTACAGAAATTTCCATTCATTCACTGTGAATCTGGAAATACTCTGAATCTGCATTCCAGGAAGGCTTTCGTTACACCACTGATGAATGTCCAAGTAATGCAATGCTGCTTCTTAGTGGTCTGTTCACACTCGAAACCGTGCTGTTCATTGGCTATCCACTCAATATCGGTCAGCTCTTCAATATCCTGTCCAGACTATCCAGATTCCTAAATGTTGGCAATCACCACTACAGAATGTTCCATTCAATCACGCGAATCTGGAATTCATCAGAGTCTCCACTCCTGGAAGGTTTTCGTGACACCACTGGTAAATGTCCAAGGAAGACAATGCTGGTTTTAAGCCGCCTGCTAACACACTCAGCCGTGCTGTTCAATTTGCTATCCACCCAACCCTATTCAGCTCTACATTTTCCTGTCCTCATAACCCAACCTTCAGAAATAATTGGTATCTCCTCCACAGAATGTTCCGTTCATTCACTGCGAATCTTAAATTCATCTGACTCTCAACTGCCGGCGGGTTATCGTTACACCACTTGTGAATGTCCAAGTAAGCCAATGCTGGTTTTCAGTGGCCTGTTCATACTAAGAGACGTGCTGTTCATTTGGCTATCCACTCCACCCTGTTCAGCTCTACATTCTCGTGTCCACAAAACCCAGCCTTCAGAAATCATTGGAATCACCACTAGAGAATGTTCCATTCATTCACTGCGAATCTGGAATTCCTCTGAACCTCCACTCCTGGCAGGTTTTCGTTACGCCACTGGTGAATGTCCAAGTAACTCAATACTGGTTTTCAGAGGCATGTTCAACTCGCAGAAGTGCTGTTCAATGGGCTATCCACTCAATATTGGTCAGCTCTTCATTTTCCTCTCCACACAAACCAGCCTTCAGAAATCATTGGGCTCTCCACTACAGACTGTTCCATTCATTCACTGCGATTCTGCAATTCATCTGACTCTCCGCTCCAGGCAGGTTTTCATTACAGCACTGGTGAATGACCAAGTAATCCAATGCTGGTTTTCAGCCGCCTTTTCACACTCGCAGTGTGCTGTTCAATTGTCTATCCACTCAAACCTGGTCAGCCTTTCATTTTCTTTTCCACAATATCAGACTTCAGAAATCATTGGAATCGCCAGTACAGAATGTTCCATTCATTCACTGCCAATCTGGAATTCATCTGAATCTGCACTCCAGGTAGGCTTTCATTACACCACTTATGAATGTCCAAGTAACACAATGCTGGTTTTCAGCGGTCTGTTCACACTCTAAGCCCTGCTTTTTACTGGGTATCCACACAACTGTGGTCAGCTCTTCATTTTCATGTCCAAACAATCCAGACTTGAGAAATCATTGCAATCTCCAGTACAGAATGTTCCATTCATTCACTGCGAATCTGGAATTCAACTGAATCTCCACTACCTGCAGATTTATCTTACACCACTTGTGAATGTCCAAGTAAAACAATGCTGGTTTTCAGAGGCCTGTTCATGTTCGCAGTCGTGCTGTTCAATTGGCTATCCACTCAACCTGTTTTGCTCCTCATTTTCCTGTGCACACAACCCAGCCTTCAGAAATCATTGTAATCTCCACTACAGGATGTTCCATTCATTCACTGGGAATCTGGAATTCATCTGAATCTGCACTCCACGCAGGCTTTCGTTACACCACTGCTGAAAGTCGAAGTAATGCAATACTGGTTTTCAGTGGTCTGTTCACATTCGAAGCCGAGGCTTTTTACAGGCTATCCACTCAACACTGGTCAGCTCTTCATTTTCGTGTCCCCACAATCCAGATTTCAGAAATCATTGCAATCTCCACTACAGAATGTTCCATTCATTCACTGCGAGTCTGGAGTTTATCTGATTCTCCACTCCCGCCTGGTTAACAGTACACCACTTGTGAATGTCCAAGTAAGCCAATGCTGGTTTTCAGAGGCCTGTTCATACTCGCAGCCGTGCTGTTTAATTGACAATTCACTCCACCCTGTTCAGCTCTTCATTGTCCCACCACACTACCAGCCTTCAGAAATCTTTGTTATCTCCACTACAGAATGTTCCATTCATTCACTGCGAATCTGGAATTCATCTGACTCTCAACTCCACGCAGGTTTTCATTACACCACTGTTGAATGTCCAAGTAACCCAATGCTGGTTTTCAGCGGCCTGTTCATATTCGCAGCCCTGCTGTTTACTTGGCTATCGATTCAAGCCTGGTCAGCTCTTCATTTTCCTGTCCACACAACACAGGCTTCAGAAATCATTGGAATCTCCTCTACAGAATGTTCCATTCATTCACTGCGAATGTGGAATTCAACTGACTCTCCACTCCATGCAGGTTTTCCTTACACCACTGATGAATGTCCAAGTAACCCAATGCTGGTTTTCAGCTGCATGTTCACACTCGCAGCCATGCTATACAATTGGCTTTCCACTAAATCCTGATTAGTTCTTGATTTTCCTTCCACACGACCCAGCCTTCAGAAATCGTTGGAATCTCCACTAGAGAATGTTCCATTCATTCACTGCGAATCTGGAATTCCTCTGAACCTCCACTCCCGGCAGGTTTTCGTTACACCACTGTTGAATGTCCAAGTAACCCAATGTTTTAAGTGTTTTCTTCACAAGCGCAGTGGTGCTGTTCAATTGGCTATCCACTCAACCCTGGCCAGCTCTACATTTTCCTGTCCACACCACAGAGACTGGAGAAATCATTGTTATCTCCACTACAGAATGTTCCATTCATTCACAGCGAATCTGGAATTCATCTGAATCTCCACTCCCGGCAGGTTTTCGTGACACCACTGGTAAATATCCAAGTAAGCCAATGCTGGTTTTAAGTGGCCTGCTCATACTCTCAGCCGTGCTGTTCAATTTGCTATCCACTCAACCCTCTTCAGCTCCATTTTCCTGTCCACATAACCCAAACTTCAGAAACAATTGGTATCTCCTCCACAGAATGTTCCATTCATTGACGGCAAATCTGAAATTCATCTAATTCTCAACTCCCGTCAGGTTTTCGTTACACCACTTGTGAATGTCCAATTAAGCCAAAGCTGGTTTTCAGTGGCCTGTTCTTACTACGAGACGTGCTGTTCATTTGGCTATCCATTCCACCCTGTTCAGCTCTACATTTTCGTGTCCACAAAACCCAGCCTTCAGAAATCATTGGAATCACCACTAGAGAATGTTCCATTCATTCACTGCGAATCTGGAATTCATCTGAATCTCCACTCCCGGCAGGTTTTCATTGCACCACTGCTGAATGTTCAAGTAACGCAATGATGGTTTTCAGCGGTCTATTCACACTCGAACCCGTGCTGTTCACGGTCTAGCGACTCAACACTGGTGAGTTCTTCTTTTTCCAGTTCAGACAATACAAACCTCAGAAACCATTGCAATCTACACTACAGAATGTTTCATTCATTCACGCGAATCTTGAATTCATCTTGTTCTCCACTCCCAGCAGGTTTTCGTTTCACCACTGGTGAATGTCCAAGCAACCCAAGGCTGGTTTCAGCTGCGTGTTAACACTCGCAGCCGTGCTGTTCAATTGGCTATCCAGTGAACGCTGGTTAGCTCTTGATTTTCCTTCCACACACCGAGCCTTCAGAAATCATTCTTATCTCCACTTCAGAATGTTCCATTCGTTCCCTGCGAATCTGGAATTCCTCTGACTCTCCACACCAGGCAGATTTTCCTAACAACACTGGTGAATGACCAGGTAATCCAATGCTGGTTTTCAGCGGCTGTTCACACTCACAGCCTTGCTGTTCAATTGGCAATCCAGTCAAACCTAGTCAGCTCTTCATTTTCCTGTCCACACAACCCAGCGTTCAGAAATCATTGGAATCTCTACTACAGAAATTTCCATTCATTCACTGTGAATCTGGAAATACTCTGAATCTGCATTCCAGGAAGGCTTTCGTTACACCACTGATGAATGTCCAAGTAATGCAATGCTGCTTCTTAGTGGTCTGTTCACACTCGAAACCGTGCTGTTCATTGGCTATCCACTCAATATCGGTCAGCTCTTCAATATCCTGTCCAGACTATCCAGATTCCTAAATGTTGGCAATCACCACTACAGAATGTTCCATTCAATCACGCGAATCTGGAATTCATCAGAGTCTCCACTCCTGGAAGGTTTTCGTGACACCACTGGTAAATGTCCAAGGAAGACAATGCTGGTTTTAAGCCGCCTGCTAACACACTCAGCCGTGCTGTTCAATTTGCTATCCACCCAACCCTATTCAGCTCTACATTTTCCTGTCCTCATAACCCAACCTTCAGAAATAATTGGTATCTCCTCCACAGAATGTTCCGTTCATTCACTGCGAATCTTAAATTCATCTGACTCTCAACTCCCGGCGGGTTATCGTTACACCACTTGTGAATGTCCAAGTAAGCCAATGCTGGTTTTCAGTGGCCTGTTCATACTAAGAGACGTGCTGTTCATTTGGCTATCCACTCCACCCTGTTCAGCTCTACATTCTCGTGTCCACAAAACCCAGCCTTCAGAAATCATTGGAATCACCACTAGAGAATGTTCCATTCATTCACTGCGAATCTGGAATTCCTCTGAACCTCCACTCCTGGCAGGTTTTCGTTACGCCACTGGTGAATGTCCAAGTAACTCAATACTGGTTTTCAGAGGCATGTTCAACTCGCAGAAGTGCTGTTCAATGGGCTATCCACTCAATATTGGTCAGCTCTTCATTTTCCTCTCCACACAAACCAGCCTTCAGAAATCATTGGGCTCTCCACTACAGACTGTTCCATTCATTCACTGCGATTCTGCAATTCATCTGACTCTCCGCTCCAGGCAGGTTTTCATTACAGCACTGGTGAATGACCAAGTAATCCAATGCTGGTTTTCAGCCGCCTTTTCACACTCGCAGTGTGCTGTTCAATTGTCTATCCACTCAAACCTGGTCAGCCTTTCATTTTCTTTTCCACAATATCAGACTTCAGAAATCATTGGAATCGCCAGTATAGAATGTTCCATTCATTCACTGCCAATCTGGAATTCATCTGAATCTGCACTCCAGGTAGGCTTTCATTACACCACTTATGAATGTCCAAGTAACACAATGCTGGTTTTCAGCGGTCTGTTCACACTCTAAGCCCTGCTTTTTACTGGGTATCCACACAACTGTGGTCAGCTCTTCATTTTCATGTCCAAACAATCCAGACTTGAGAAATCATTGCAATCTCCAGTACAGAATGTTCCATTCATTCACTGCGAATCTGGAATTCAACTGAATCTCCACTACCTGCAGATTTATCTTACACCACTTGTGAATGTCCAAGTAAAACAATGCTGGTTTTCAGAGGCCTGTTCATGTTCGCAGTCGTGCTGTTCAATTGGCTATCCACTCAACCTGTTTTGCTCCTCATTTTCCTGTGCACACAACCCAGCCTTCAGAAATCATTGTAATCTCCACTACAGGATGTTCCATTCATTCACTGGGAATCTGGAATTCATCTGAATCTGCACTCCACGCAGGCTTTCGTTACACCACTGCTGAAAGTCGAAGTAATGCAATACTGGTTTTCAGTGGTCTGTTCACATTCGAAGCCGAGGCTTTTTACAGGCTATCCACTCAACACTGGTCAGCTCTTCATTTTCGTGTCCCCACAATCCAGATTTCAGAAATCATTGCAATCTCCACTACAGAATGTTCCATTCATTCACTGCGAGTCTGGAGTTTATCTGATTCTCCACTCCCGCCTGGTTAACAGTACACCACTTGTGAATGTCCAAGTAAGCCAATGCTGGTTTTCAGAGGCCTGTTCATACTCGCAGCCGTGCTGTTTAATTGACAATTCACTCCACCCTGTTCAGCTCTTCATTGTCCCACCACACTACCAGCCTTCAGAAATCTTTGTTATCTCCACTACAGAATGTTCCATTCATTCACTGCGAATCTGGAATTCATCTGACTCTCAACTCCACGCAGGTTTTCATTACACCACTGTTGAATGTCCAAGTAACCCAATGCTGGTTTTCAGCGGCCTGTTCATATTCGCAGCCCTGCTGTTTACTTGGCTATCGATTCAAGCCTGGTCAGCTCTTCATTTTCCTGTCCACACAGCACAGGCTTCAGAAATCATTGGAATCTCCTCTACAGAATGTTCCATTCATTCACTGCGAATGTGGAATTCAACTGACTCTCCACTCCATGCAGGTTTTCCTTACACCACTGATGAATGTCCAAGTAACCCAATGCTGGTTTTCAGCTGCATGTTCACACTCGCAGCCATGCTATACAATTGGCTTTCCACTAAATCCTGATTAGTTCTTGATTTTCCTTCCACACGACCCAGCCTTCAGAAATCGTTGGAATCTCCACTAGAGAATGTTCCATTCATTCACTGCGAATCTGGAATTCCTCTGAACCTCCACTCCCGGCAGGTTTTCGTTACACCACTGTTGAATGTCCAAGTAACCCAATGTTTTAAGTGTTTTCTTCACAAGCGCAGTGGTGCTGTTCAATTGGCTATCCACTCAACCCTGGCCAGCTCTACATTTTCCTGTCCACACCACAGAGACTGGAGAAATCATTGTTATCTCCACTACAGAATGTTCCATTCATTCACAGCGAATCTGGAATTCATCTGAATCTCCACTCCCGGCAGGTTTTCGTGACACCACTGGTAAATATCCAAGTAAGCCAATGCTGGTTTTAAGTGGCCTGCTCATACTCTCAGCCGTGCTGTTCAATTTGCTATCCACTCAACCCTCTTCAGCTCCATTTTCCTGTCCACATAACCCAAACTTCAGAAACAATTGGTATCTCCTCCACAGAATGTTCCATTCATTGACGGCAAATCTGAAATTCATCTAATTCTCAACTCCCGTCAGGTTTTCGTTACACCACTTGTGAATGTCCAATTAAGCCAAAGCTGGTTTTCAGTGGCCTGTTCTTACTACGAGACGTGCTGTTCATTTGGCTATCCATTCCACCCTGTTCAGCTCTACATTTTCGTGTCCACAAAACCCAGCCTTCAGAAATCATTGGAATCACCACTAGAGAATGTTCCATTCATTCACTGCGAATCTGGAATTCATCTGAATCTCCACTCCCGGCAGGTTTTCATTGCACCACTGCTGAATGTTCAAGTAACGCAATGATGGTTTTCAGCGGTCTATTCACACTCGAACCCGTGCTGTTCACGGTCTAGCGACTCAACACTGGTGAGTTCTTCTTTTTCCAGTTCAGACAATACAAACCTCAGAAACCATTGCAATCTACACTACAGAATGTTTCATTCATTCAGGCGAATCTTGAATTCATCTTGTTCTCCACTCCCAGCAGGTTTTCGTTTCACCACTGGTGAATGTCCAAGCAACCCAAGGCTGGTTTCAGCTGCGTGTTAACACTCGCAGCCGTGCTGTTCAATTGGCTATCCAGTGAACGCTGGTTAGCTCTTGATTTTCCTTCCACACACCGAGCCTTCAGAAATCATTCTTATCTCCACTTCAGAATGTTCCATTCGTTCCCTGCGAATCTGGAATTCCTCTGACTCTCCACACCAGGCAGATTTTCCTAACAACACTGGTGAATGACCAGGTAATCCAATGCTGGTTTTCAGCGGCTGTTCACACTCACAGCCTTGCTGTTCAATTGGCAATCCAGTCAAACCTAGTCAGCTCTTCATTTTCCTGTCCACACAACCCAGCGTTCAGAAATCATTGGAATCTCTACTACAGAAATTTCCATTCATTCACTGTGAATCTGGAAATACTCTGAATCTGCATTCCAGGAAGGCTTTCGTTACACCACTGATGAATGTCCAAGTAATGCAATGCTGCTTCTTAGTGGTCTGTTCACACTCGAAACCGTGCTGTTCATTGGCTATCCACTCAATATCGGTCAGCTCTTCAATATCCTGTCCAGACTATCCAGATTCCTAAATGTTGGCAATCACCACTACAGAATGTTCCATTCAATCACGCGAATCTGGAATTCATCAGAGTCTCCACTCCTGGAAGGTTTTCGTGACACCACTGGTAAATGTCCAAGGAAGACAATGCTGGTTTTAAGCCGCCTGCTAACACACTCAGCCGTGCTGTTCAATTTGCTATCCACCCAACCCTATTCAGCTCTACATTTTCCTGTCCTCATAACCCAACCTTCAGAAATAATTGGTATCTCCTCCACAGAATGTTCCGTTCATTCACTGCGAATCTTAAATTCATCTGACTCTCAACTCCCGGCGGGTTATCGTTACACCACTTGTGAATGTCCAAGTAAGCCAATGCTGGTTTTCAGTGGCCTGTTCATACTAAGAGACGTGCTGTTCATTTGGCTATCCACGCCACCCTGTTCAGCTCTACATTCTCGTGTCCACAAAACCCAGCCTTCAGAAATCATTGGAATCACCACTAGAGAATGTTCCATTCATTCACTGCGAATCTGGAATTCCTCTGAACCTCCACTCCTGGCAGGTTTTCGTTACGCCACTGGTGAATGTCCAAGTAACTCAATACTGGTTTTCAGAGGCATGTTCAACTCGCAGAAGTGCTGTTCAATGGGCTATCCACTCAATATTGGTCAGCTCTTCATTTTCCTCTCCACACAAACCAGCCTTCAGAAATCATTGGGCTCTCCACTACAGACTGTTCCATTCATTCACTGCGATTCTGCAATTCATCTGACTCTCCGCTCCAGGCAGGTTTTCATTACAGCACTGGTGAATGACCAAGTAATCCAATGCTGGTTTTCAGCCGCCTTTTCACACTCGCAGTGTGCTGTTCAATTGTCTATCCACTCAAACCTGGTCAGCCTTTCATTTTCTTTTCCACAATATCAGACTTCAGAAATCATTGGAATCGCCAGTACAGAATGTTCCATTCATTCACTGCCAATCTGGAATTCATCTGAATCTGCACTCCAGGTAGGCTTTCATTACACCACTTATGAATGTCCAAGTAACACAATGCTGGTTTTCAGCGGTCTGTTCACACTCTAAGCCCTGCTTTTTACTGGGTATCCACACAACTGTGGTCAGCTCTTCATTTTCATGTCCAAACAATCCAGACTTGAGAAATCATTGCAATCTCCAGTACAGAATGTTCCATTCATTCACTGCGAATCTGGAATTCAACTGAATCTCCACTACCTGCAGATTTATCTTACACCACTTGTGAATGTCCAAGTAAAACAATGCTGGTTTTCAGAGGCCTGTTCATGTTCGCAGTCGTGCTGTTCAATTGCCTATCCACTCAACCTGTTTTGCTCCTCATTTTCCTGTGCACACAACCCAGCCTTCAGAAATCATTGTAATCTCCACTACAGGATGTTCCATTCATTCACTGGGAATCTGGAATTCATCTGAATCTGCACTCCACGCAGGCTTTCGTTACACCACTGCTGAAAGTCGAAGTAATGCAATACTGGTTTTCAGTGGTCTGTTCACATTCGAAGCCGAGGCTTTTTACAGGCTATCCACTCAACACTGGTCAGCTCTTCATTTTCGTGTCCCCACAATCCAGATTTCAGAAATCATTGCAATCTCCACTACAGAATGTTCCATTCATTCACTGCGAGTCTGGAGTTTATCTGATTCTCCACTCCCGCCTGGTTAACATTACACCACTTGTGAATGTCCAAGTAAGCCAATGCTGGTTTTCAGAGGCCTGTTCATACTCGCAGCCGTGCTGTTTAATTGACAATTCACTCCACCCTGTTCAGCTCTTCATTGTCCCACCACACTACTAGCCTTCAGAAATCTTTGTTATCTCCACTACAGAATGTTCCATTCATTCACTGCGAATCTGGAATTCATCTGACTCTCAACTCCACGCAGGTTTTCATTACACCACTGTTGAATGTCCAAGTAACCCAATGCTGGTTTTCAGCGGCCTGTTCATATTCGCAGCCCTGCTGTTTACTTGGCTATCGATTCAAGCCTGGTCAGCTCTTCATTTTCCTGTCCACACAACACAGGCTTCAGAAATCATTGGAATCTCCTCTACAGAATGTTCCATTCATTCACTGCGAATGTGGAATTCAACTGACTCTCCACTCCATGCAGGTTTTCCTTACACCACTGATGAATGTCCAAGTAACCCAATGCTGGTTTTCAGCTGCATGTTCACACTCGCAGCCATGCTATACAATTGGCTTTCCACTAAATCCTGATTAGTTCTTGATTTTCCTTCCACACGACCCAGCCTTCAGAAATCGTTGGAATCTCCACTAGAGAATGTTCCATTCATTCACTGCGAATCTGGAATTCCTCTGAACCTCCACTCCCGGCAGGTTTTCGTTACACCACTGTTGAATGTCCAAGTAACCCAATGTTTTAAGTGTTTTCTTCACAAGCGCAGTGGTGCTGTTCAATTGGCTATCCACTCAACCCTGGCCAGCTCTACATTTTCCTGTCCACACCACAGAGACTGGAGAAATCATTGTTATCTCCACTACAGAATGTTCCATTCATTCACAGCGAATCTGGAATTCATCTGAATCTCCACTCCCGGCAGGTTTTCGTGACACCACTGGTAAATATCCAAGTAAGCCAATGCTGGTTTTAAGTGGCCTGCTCATACTCTCAGCCGTGCTGTTCAATTTGCTATCCACTCAACCCTCTTCAGCTCCATTTTCCTGTCCACATAACCCAAACTTCAGAAACAATTGGTATCTCCTCCACAGAATGTTCCATTCATTGACGGCAAATCTGAAATTCATCTAATTCTCAACTCCCGTCAGGTTTTCGTTACACCACTTGTGAATGTCCAATTAAGCCAAAGCTGGTTTTCAGTGGCCTGTTCTTACTACGAGACGTGCTGTTCATTTGGCTATCCATTCCACCCTGTTCAGCTCTACATTATCGTGTCCACAAAACCCAGCCTTCAGAAATCATTGGAATCACCACTAGAGAATGTTCCATTCATTCACTGCGAATCTGGAATTCATCTGAATCTCCACTCCCGGCAGGTTTTCATTGCACCACTGCTGAATGTTCAAGTAACGCAATGATGGTTTTCAGCGGTCTATTCACACTCGAACCCGTGCTGTTCACGGTCTAGCGACTCAACACTGGTGAGTTCTTCTTTTTCCAGTTCAGACAATACAAACCTCAGAAACCATTGCAATCTACACTACAGAATGTTTCATTCATTCAGGCGAATCTTGAATTCATCTTGTTCTCCACTCCCAGCAGGTTTTCGTTTCACCACTGGTGAATGTCCAAGCAACCCAAGGCTGGTTTCAGCTGCGTGTTAACACTCGCAGCCGTGCTGTTCAATTGGCTATCCAGTGAACGCTGGTTAGCTCTTGATTTTCCTTCCACACACCGAGCCTTCAGAAATCATTCTTATCTCCACTTCAGAATGTTCCATTCGTTCCCTGCGAATCTGGAATTCCTCTGACTCTCCACACCAGGCAGATTTTCCTAACAACACTGGTGAATGACCAGGTAATCCAATGCTGGTTTTCAGCGGCTGTTCACACTCACAGCCTTGCTGTTCAATTGGCAATCCAGTCAAACCTAGTCAGCTCTTCATTTTCCTGTCCACACAACCCAGCGTTCAGAAATCATTGGAATCTCTACTACAGAAATTTCCATTCATTCACTGTGAATCTGGAAATACTCTGATTCTGCATTCCAGGAAGGCTTTCGTTACACCACTGATGAATGTCCAAGTAATGCAATGCTGCTTCTTAGTGGTCTGTTCACACTCGAAACCGTGCTGTTCATTGGCTATCCACTCAATATCGGTCAGCTCTTCAATATCCTGTCCAGACTATCCAGATTCCTAAATGTTGGCAATCACCACTACAGAATGTTCCATTCAATCACGCGAATCTGGAATTCATCAGAGTCTCCACTCCTGGAAGGTTTTCGTGACACCACTGGTAAATGTCCAAGGAAGACAATGCTGGTTTTAAGCCGCCTGCTAACACACTCAGCCGTGCTGTTCAATTTGCTATCCACCCAACCCTATTCAGCTCTACATTTTCCTGTCCTCATAACCCAACCTTCAGAAATAATTGGTATCTCCTCCACAGAATGTTCCGTTCATTCACTGCGAATCTTAAATTCATCTGACTCTCAACTCCCGGCGGGTTATCGTTACACCACTTGTGAATGTCCAAGTAAGCCAATGCTGGTTTTCAGTGGCCTGTTCATACTAAGAGACGTGCTGTTCATTTGGCTATCCACTCCACCCTGTTCAGCTCTACATTTTCGTGTCCACAAAACCCAGCCTTCAGAAATCATTGGAATCACCACTAGAGAATGTTCCATTCATTCACTGCGAATCTGGAATTCCTCTGAACCTCCACTCCTGGCAGGTTTTCGTTACGCCACTGGTGAATGTCCAAGTAACTCAATACTGGTTTTCAGAGGCATGTTCAACTCGCAGAAGTGCTGTTCAATGGGCTATCCACTCAATATTGGTCAGCTCTTCATTTTCCTCTCCACACAAACCAGCCTTCAGAAATCATTGGGCTCTCCACTACAGACTGTTCCATTCATTCACTGCGATTCTGCAATTCATCTGACTCTCCGCTCCAGGCAGGTTTTCATTACAGCACTGGTGAATGACCAAGTAATCCAATGCTGGTTTTCAGCCGCCTTTTCACACTCGCAGTGTGCTGTTCAATTGTCTATCCACTCAAACCTGGTCAGCCTTTCATTTTCTTTTCCACAATATCAGACTTCAGAAATCATTGGAATCGCCAGTACAGAATGTTCCATTCATTCACTGCCAATCTGGAATTCATCTGAATCTGCACTCCAGGTAGGCTTTCATTACACCACTTATGAATGTCCAAGTAACACAATGCTGGTTTTCAGCGGTCTGTTCACACTCTAAGCCCTGCTTTTTACTGGGTATCCACACAACTGTGGTCAGCTCTTCATTTTCATGTCCAAACAATCCAGACTTGAGAAATCATTGCAATCTCCAGTACAGAATGTTCCATTCATTCACTGCGAATCTGGAATTCAACTGAATCTCCACTACCTGCAGATTTATCTTACACCACTTGTGAATGTCCAAGTAAAACAATGCTGGTTTTCAGAGGCCTGTTCATGTTCGCAGTCGTGCTGTTCAATTGGCTATCCACTCAACCTGTTTTGCTCCTCATTTTCCTGTGCACACAACCCAGCCTTCAGAAATCATTGTAATCTCCACTACAGGATGTTCCATTCATTCACTGGGAATCTGGAATTCATCTGAATCTGCACTCCACGCAGGCTTTCGTTACACCACTGCTGAAAGTCGAAGTAATGCAATACTGGTTTTCAGTGGTCTGTTCACATTCGAAGCCGAGGCTTTTTACAGGCTATCCACTCAACACTGGTCAGCTCTTCATTTTCGTGTCCCCACAATCCAGATTTCAGAAATCATTGCAATCTCCACTACAGAATGTTCCATTCATTCACTGCGAGTCTGGAGTTTATCTGATTCTCCACTCCCGCCTGGTTAACATTACACCACTTGTGAATGTCCAAGTAAGCCAATGCTGGTTTTCAGAGGCCTGTTCATACTCGCAGCTGTGCTGTTTAATTGACAATTCACTCCACCCTGTTCAGCTCTTCATTGTCCCACCACACTACCAGCCTTCAGAAATCTTTGTTATCTCCACTACAGAATGTTCCATTCATTCACTGCGAATCTGGAATTCATCTGACTCTCAACTCCACGCAGGTTTTCATTACACCACTGTTGAATGTCCAAGTAACCCAATGCTGGTTTTCAGCGGCCTGTTCATATTCGCAGCCCTGCTGTTTACTTGGCTATCGATTCAAGCCTGGTCAGCTCTTCATTTTCCTGTCCACACAACACAGGCTTCAGAAATCATTGGAATCTCCTCTACAGAATGTTCCATTCATTCACTGCGAATGTGGAATTCAACTGACTCTCCACTCCATGCAGGTTTTCCTTACACCACTGATGAATGTCCAAGTAACCCAATGCTGGTTTTCAGCTGCATGTTCACACTCGCAGCCATGCTATACAATTGGCTTTCCACTAAATCCTGATTAGTTCTTGATTTTCCTTCCACACGACCCAGCCTTCAGAAATCGTTGGAATCTCCACTAGAGAATGTTCCATTCATTCACTGCGAATCTGGAATTCCTCTGAACCTCCACTCCCGGCAGGTTTTCGTTACACCACTGTTGAATGTCCAAGTAACCCAATGTTTTAAGTGTTTTCTTCACAAGCGCAGTGGTGCTGTTCAATTGGCTATCCACTCAACCCTGGCCAGCTCTACATTTTCCTGTCCACACCACAGAGACTGGAGAAATCATTGTTATCTCCACTACAGAATGTTCCATTCATTCACAGCGAATCTGGAATTCATCTGAATCTCCACTCCCGGCAGGTTTTCGTGACACCACTGGTAAATATCCAAGTAAGCCAATGCTGGTTTTAAGTGGCCTGCTCATACTCTCAGCCGTGCTGTTCAATTTGCTATCCACTCAACCCTCTTCAGCTCCATTTTCCTGTCCACATAACCCAAACTTCAGAAACAATTGGTATCTCCTCCACAGAATGTTCCATTCATTGACGGCAAATCTGAAATTCATCTAATTCTCAACTCCCGTCAGGTTTTCGTTACACCACTTGTGAATGTCCAATTAAGCCAAAGCTGGTTTTCAGTGGCCTGTTCTTACTACGAGACGTGCTGTTCATTTGGCTATCCATTCCACCCTGTTCAGCTCTACATTTTCGTGTCCACAAAACCCAGCCTTCAGAAATCATTGGAATCACCACTAGAGAATGTTCCATTCATTCACTGCGAATCTGGAATTCATCTGAATCTCCACTCCCGGCAGGTTTTCATTGCACCACTGCTGAATGTTCAAGTAACGCAATGATGGTTTTCAGCGGTCTATTCACACTCGAACCCGTGCTGTTCACAGTCTAGCGACTCAACACTGGTGAGTTCTTCTTTTTCCAGTTCAGACAATACAAACCTCAGAAACCATTGCAATCTACACTACAGAATGTTTCATTCATTCAGGCGAATCTTGAATTCATCTTGTTCTCCACTCCCAGCAGGTTTTCGTTTCACCACTGGTGAATGTCCAAGCAACCCAAGGCTGGTTTCAGCTGCGTGTTAACACTCGCAGCCGTGCTGTTCAATTGGCTATCCAGTGAACGCTGGTTAGCTCTTGATTTTCCTTCCACACACCGAGCCTTCAGAAATCATTCTTATCTCCACTTCAGAATGTTCCATTCGTTCCCTGCGAATCTGGAATTCCTCTGACTCTCCACACCAGGCAGATTTTCCTAACAACACTGGTGAATGACCAGGTAATCCAATGCTGGTTTTCAGCGGCTGTTCACACTCACAGCCTTGCTGTTCAATTGGCAATCCAGTCAAACCTAGTCAGCTCTTCATTTTCCTGTCCACACAACCCAGCGTTCAGAAATCATTGGAATCTCTACTACAGAAATTTCCATTCATTCACTGTGAATCTGGAAATACTCTGAATCTGCATTCCAGGAAGGCTTTCGTTACACCACTGATGAATGTCCAAGTAATGCAATGCTGCTTCTTAGTGGTCTGTTCACACTCGAAACCGTGCTGTTCATTGGCTATCCACTCAATATCGGTCAGCTCTTCAATATCCTGTCCAGACTATCCAGATTCCTAAATGTTGGCAATCACCACTACAGAATGTTCCATTCAATCACGCGAATCTGGAATTCATCAGAGTCTCCACTCCTGGAAGGTTTTCGTGACACCACTGGTAAATGTCCAAGGAAGACAATGCTGGTTTTAAGCCGCCTGCTAACACACTCAGCCGTGCTGTTCAATTTGCTATCCACCCAACCCTATTCAGCTCTACATTTTCCTGTCCTCATAACCCAACCTTCAGAAATAATTGGTATCTCCTCCACAGAATGTTCCGTTCATTCACTGCGAATCTTAAATTCATCTGACTCTCAACTCCCGGCGGGTTATCGTTACACCGCTTGTGAATGTCCAAGTAAGCCAATGCTGGTTTTCAGTGGCCTGTTCATACTAAGAGACGTGCTGTTCATTTGGCTATCCACTCCACCCTGTTCAGCTCTACATTTTCGTGTCCACAAAACCCAGCCTTCAGAAATCATTGGAATCACCACTAGAGAATGTTCCATTCATTCACTGCGAATCTGGAATTCCTCTGAACCTCCACTCCTGGCAGGTTTTCGTTACGCCACTGGTGAATGTCCAAGTAACTCAATACTGGTTTTCAGAGGCATGTTCAACTCGCAGAAGTGCTGTTCAATGGGCTATCCACTCAATATTGGTCAGCTCTTCATTTTCCTCTCCACACAAACCAGCCTTCAGAAATCATTGGGCTCTCCACTACAGACTGTTCCATTCATTCACTGCGATTCTGCAATTCATCTGACTCTCCGCTCCAGGCAGGTTTTCATTACAGCACTGGTGAATGACCAAGTAATCCAATGCTGGTTTTCAGCCGCCTTTTCACACTCGCAGTGTGCTGTTCAATTGTCTATCCACTCAAACCTGGTCAGCCTTTCATTTTCTTTTCCACAATATCAGACTTCAGATATCATTGGAATCGCCAGTACAGAATGTTCCATTCATTCACTGCCAATCTGGAATTCATCTGAATCTGCACTCCAGGTAGGCTTTCATTACACCACTTATGAATGTCCAAGTAACACAATGCTGGTTTTCAGCGGTCTGTTCACACTCTAAGCCCTGCTTTTTACTGGGTATCCACACAACTGTGGTCAGCTCTTCATTTTCATGTCCAAACAATCCAGACTTGAGAAATCATTGCAATCTCCAGTACAGAATGTTCCATTCATTCACTGCGAATCTGGAATTCAACTGAATCTCCACTACCTGCAGATTTATCTTACACCACTTGTGAATGTCCAAGTAAAACAATGCTGGTTTTCAGAGGCCTGTTCATGTTCGCAGTCGTGCTGTTCAATTGGCTATCCACTCAACCTGTTTTGCTCCTCATTTTCCTGTGCACACAACCCAGCCTTCAGAAATCATTGTAATCTCCACTACAGGATGTTCCATTCATTCACTGGGAATCTGGAATTCATCTGAATCTGCACTCCACGCAGGCTTTCGTTACACCACTGCTGAAAGTCGAAGTAACGCAATACTGGTTTTCAGTGGTCTGTTCACATTCGAAGCCGAGGCTTTTTACAGGCTATCCACTCAACACTGGTCAGCTCTTCATTTTCGTGTCCCCACAATCCAGATTTCAGAAATCATTGCAATCTCCACTACAGAATGTTCCATTCATTCACTGCGAGTCTGGAGTTTATCTGATTCTCCACTCCCGCCTGGTTAACAGTACACCACTTTTGAATGTCCAAGTAAGCCAATGCTGGTTTTCAGAGGCCTGTTCATACTCGCAGCCGTGCTGTTTAATTGACAATTCACTCCACCCTGTTCAGCTCTTCATTGTCCCACCACACTACCAGCCTTCAGAAATCTTTGTTATCTCCACTACAGAATGTTCCATTCATTCACTGCGAATCTGGAATTCATCTGACTCTCAACTCCACGCAGGTTTTCATTACACCACTGTTGAATGTCCAAGTAACCCAATGCTGGTTTTCAGCGGCCTGTTCATATTCGCAGCCCTGCTGTTTACTTGGCTATCGATTCAAGCCTGGTCAGCTCTTCATTTTCCTGTCCACACAACACAGGCTTCAGAAATCATTGGAATCTCCTCTACAGAATGTTCCATTCATTCACTGCGAATGTGGAATTCAACTGACTCTCCACTCCATGCAGGTTTTCCTTACACCACTGATGAATGTCCAAGTAACCCAATGCTGGTTTTCAGCTGCATGTTCACACTCGCAGCCATGCTATACAATTGGCTTTCCACTAAATCCTGATTAGTTCTTGATTTTCCTTCCACACGACCCAGCCTTCAGAAATCGTTGGAATCTCCACTAGAGAATGTTCCATTCATTCACTGCGAATCTGGAATTCCTCTGAACCTCCACTCCCGGCAGGTTTTCGTTACACCACTGTTGAATGTCCAAGTAACCCAATGTTTTAAGTGTTTTCTTCACAAGCGCAGTGGTGCTGTTCAATTGGCTATCCACTCAACCCTGGCCAGCTCTACATTTTCCTGTCCACACCACAGAGACTGGAGAAATCATTGTTATCTCCACTACAGAATGTTCCATTCATTCACAGCGAATCTGGAATTCATCTGAATCTCCACTCCCGGCAGGTTTTCGTGACACCACTGGTAAATATCCAAGTAAGCCAATGCTGGTTTTAAGTGGCCTGCTCCTACTCTCAGCCGTGCTGTTCAATTTGCTATCCACTCAACCCTCTTCAGCTCCATTTTCCTGTCCACATAACCCAAACTTCAGAAACAATTGGTATCTCCTCCACAGAATGTTCCATTCATTGACGGCAAATCTGAAATTCATCTAATTCTCAACTCCCGTCAGGTTTTCGTTACACCACTTGTGAATGTCCAATTAAGCCAAAGCTGGTTTTCAGTGGCCTGTTCTTACTACGAGACGTGCTGTTCATTTGGCTATCCATTCCACCCTGTTCAGCTCTACATTTTCGTGTCCACAAAACCCAGCCTTCAGAAATCATTGGAATCACCACTAGAGAATGTTCCATTCATTCACTGCGAATCTGGAATTCATCTGAATCTCCACTCCCGGCAGGTTTTCATTGCACCACTGCTGAATGTTCAAGTAACGCAATGATGGTTTTCAGCGGTCTATTCACACTCGAACCCGTGCTGTTCACGGTCTAGCGACTCAACACTGGTGAGTTCTTCTTTTTCCAGTTCAGACAATACAAACCTCAGAAACCATTGCAATCTACACTACAGAATGTTTCATTCATTCAGGCGAATCTTGAATTCATCTTGTTCTCCACTCCCAGCAGGTTTTCGTTTCACCACTGGTGAATGTCCAAGCAACCCAAGGCTGGTTTCAGCTGCGTGTTAACACTCGCAGCCGTGCTGTTCAATTGGCTATCCAGTGAACGCTGGTTAGCTCTTGATTTTCCTTCCACACACCGAGCCTTCAGAAATCATTCTTATCTCCACTTCAGAATGTTCCATTCGTTCCCTGCGAATCTGGAATTCCTCTGACTCTCCACACCAGGCAGATTTTCCTAACAACACTGGTGAATGACCAGGTAATCCAATGCTGGTTTTCAGCGGCTGTTCACACTCACAGCCTTGCTGTTCAATTGGCAATCCAGTCAAACCTAGTCAGCTCTTCATTTTCCTGTCCACACAACCCAGCGTTCAGAAATCATTGGAATCTCTACTACAGAAATTTCCATTCATTCACTGTGAATCTGGAAATACTCTGATTCTGCATTCCAGGAAGGCTTTCGTTACACCACTGATGAATGTCCAAGTAATGCAATGCTGCTTCTTAGTGGTCTGTTCACACTCGAAACCGTGCTGTTCATTGGCTATCCACTCAATATCGGTCAGCTCTTCAATATCCTGTCCAGACTATCCAGATTCCTAAATGTTGGCAATCACCACTACAGAATGTTCCATTCAATCACGCGAATCTGGAATTCATCAGAGTCTCCACTCCTGGAAGGTTTTCGTGACACCACTGGTAAATGTCCAAGGAAGACAATGCTGGTTTTAAGCCGCCTGCTAACACACTCAGCCGTGCTGTTCAATTTGCTATCCACCCAACCCTATTCAGCTCTACATTTTCCTGTCCTCATAACCCAACCTTCAGAAATAATTGGTATCTCCTCCACAGAATGTTCCGTTCATTCACTGCGAATCTTAAATTCATCTGACTCTCAACTCCCGGCGGGTTATCGTTACACCACTTGTGAATGTCCAAGTAAGCCAATGCTGGTTTTCAGTGGCCTGTTCATACTAAGAGACGTGCTGTTCATTTGGCTATCCACTCCACCCTGTTCAGCTCTACATTTTCGTGTCCACAAAACCCAGCCTTCAGAAATCATTGGAATCACCACTAGAGAATGTTCCATTCATTCACTGCGAATCTGGAATTCCTCTGAACCTCCACTCCTGGCAGGTTTTCGTTACGCCACTGGTGAATGTCCAAGTAACTCAATACTGGTTTTCAGAGGCATGTTCAACTCGCAGAAGTGCTGTTCAATGGGCTATCCACTCAATATTGGTCAGCTCTTCATTTTCCTCTCCACACAAACCAGCCTTCAGAAATCATTGGGCTCTCCACTACAGACTGTTCCATTCATTCACTGCGATTCTGCAATTCATCTGACTCTCCGCTCCAGGCAGGTTTTCATTACAGCACTGGTGAATGACCAAGTAATCCAATGCTGGTTTTCAGCCGCCTTTTCACACTCGCAGTGTGCTGTTCAATTGTCTATCCACTCAAACCTGGTCAGCCTTTCATTTTCTTTTCCACAATATCAGACTTCAGAAATCATTGGAATCGCCAGTACAGAATGTTCCATTCATTCACTGCCAATCTGGAATTCATCTGAATCTGCACTCCAGGTAGGCTTTCATTACACCACTTATGAATGTCCAAGTAACACAATGCTGGTTTTCAGCGGTCTGTTCACACTCTAAGCCCTGCTTTTTACTGGGTATCCACACAACTGTGGTCAGCTCTTCATTTTCATGTCCAAACAATCCAGACTTGAGAAATCATTGCAATCTCCAGTACAGAATGTTCCATTCATTCACTGCGAATCTGGAATTCAACTGAATCTCCACTACCTGCAGATTTATCTTACACCACTTGTGAATGTCCAAGTAAAACAATGCTGGTTTTCAGAGGCCTGTTCATGTTCGCAGTCGTGCTGTTCAATTGGCTATCCACTCAACCTGTTTTGCTCCTCATTTTCCTGTGCACACAACCCAGCCTTCAGAAATCATTGTAATCTCCACTACAGGATGTTCCATTCATTCACTGGGAATCTGGAATTCATCTGAATCTGCACTCCACGCAGGCTTTCGTTACACCACTGCTGAAAGTCGAAGTAATGCAATACTGGTTTTCAGTGGTCTGTTCACATTCGAAGCCGAGGCTTTTTACAGGCTATCCACTCAACACTGGTCAGCTCTTCATTTTCGTGTCCCCACAATCCAGATTTCAGAAATCATTGCAATCTCCACTACAGAATGTTCCATTCATTCACTGCGAGTCTGGAGTTTATCTGATTCTCCACTCCCGCCTGGTTAACATTACACCACTTGTGAATGTCCAAGTAAGCCAATGCTGGTTTTCAGAGGCCTGTTCATACTCGCAGCTGTGCTGTTTAATTGACAATTCACTCCACCCTGTTCAGCTCTTCATTGTCCCACCACACTACCAGCCTTCAGAAATCTTTGTTATCTCCACTACAGAATGTTCCATTCATTCACTGCGAATCTGGAATTCATCTGACTCTCAACTCCACGCAGGTTTTCATTACACCACTGTTGAATGTCCAAGTAACCCAATGCTGGTTTTCAGCGGCCTGTTCATATTCGCAGCCCTGCTGTTTACTTGGCTATCGATTCAAGCCTGGTCAGCTCTTCATTTTCCTGTCCACACAACACAGGCTTCAGAAATCATTGGAATCTCCTCTACAGAATGTTCCATTCATTCACTGCGAATGTGGAATTCAACTGACTCTCCACTCCATGCAGGTTTTCCTTACACCACTGATGAATGTCCAAGTAACCCAATGCTGGTTTTCAGCTGCATGTTCACACTCGCAGCCATGCTATACAATTGGCTTTCCACTAAATCCTGATTAGTTCTTGATTTTCCTTCCACACGACCCAGCCTTCAGAAATCGTTGGAATCTCCACTAGAGAATGTTCCATTCATTCACTGCGAATCTGGAATTCCTCTGAACCTCCACTCCCGGCAGGTTTTCGTTACACCACTGTTGAATGTCCAAGTAACCCAATGTTTTAAGTGTTTTCTTCACAAGCGCAGTGGTGCTGTTCAATTGGCTATCCACTCAACCCTGGCCAGCTCTACATTTTCCTGTCCACACCACAGAGACTGGAGAAATCATTGTTATCTCCACTACAGAATGTTCCATTCATTCACAGCGAATCTGGAATTCATCTGAATCTCCACTCCCGGCAGGTTTTCGTGACACCACTGGTAAATATCCAAGTAAGCCAATGCTGGTTTTAAGTGGCCTGCTCATACTCTCAGCCGTGCTGTTCAATTTGCTATCCACTCAACCCTCTTCAGCTCCATTTTCCTGTCCACATAACCCAAACTTCAGAAACAATTGGTATCTCCTCCACAGAATGTTCCATTCATTGACGGCAAATCTGAAATTCATCTAATTCTCAACTCCCGTCAGGTTTTCGTTACACCACTTGTGAATGTCCAATTAAGCCAAAGCTGGTTTTCAGTGGCCTGTTCTTACTACGAGACGTGCTGTTCATTTGGCTATCCATTCCACCCTGTTCAGCTCTACATTTTCGTGTCCACAAAACCCAGCCTTCAGAAATCATTGGAATCACCACTAGAGAATGTTCCATTCATTCACTGCGAATCTGGAATTCATCTGAATCTCCACTCCCGGCAGGTTTTCATTGCACCACTGCTGAATGTTCAAGTAACGCAATGATGGTTTTCAGCGGTCTATTCACACTCGAACCCGTGCTGTTCACGGTCTAGCGACTCAACACTGGTGAGTTCTTCTTTTTCCAGTTCAGACAATACAAACCTCAGAAACCATTGCAATCTACACTACAGAATGTTTCATTCATTCAGGCGAATCTTGAATTCATCTTGTTCTCCACTCCCAGCAGGTTTTCGTTTCACCACTGGTGAATGTCCAAGCAACCCAAGGCTGGTTTCAGCTGCGTGTTAACACTCGCAGCCGTGCTGTTCAATTGGCTATCCAGTGAACGCTGGTTAGCTCTTGATTTTCCTTCCACACACCGAGCCTTCAGAAATCATTCTTATCTCCACTTCAGAATGTTCCATTCGTTCCCTGCGAATCTGGAATTCCTCTGACTCTCCACACCAGGCAGATTTTCCTAACAACACTGGTGAATGACCAGGTAATCCAATGCTGGTTTTCAGCGGCTGTTCACACTCACAGCCTTGCTGTTCAATTGGCAATCCAGTCAAACCTAGTCAGCTCTTCATTTTCCTGTCCACACAACCCAGCGTTCAGAAATCATTGGAATCTCTACTACAGAAATTTCCATTCATTCACTGTGAATCTGGAAATAATCTGAATCTGCATTCCAGGAAGGCTTTCGTTACACCACTGATGAATGTCCAAGTAAAGCAATGCTGCTTCTTAGTGGTCTGTTCACACTCGAAACCGTGCTGTTCATTGGCTATCCACTCAATATCGGTCAGCTCTTCAATATCCTGTCCAGACTATCCAGATTCCTAAATGTTGGCAATCACCACTACAGAATGTTCCATTCAATCACGCGAATCTGGAATTCATCAGAGTCTCCACTCCTGGAAGGTTTTCGTGACACCACTGGTAAATGTCCAAGGAAGACAATGCTGGTTTTAAGCCGCCTGCTAACACACTCAGCCGTGCTGTTCAATTTGCTATCCACCCAACCCTATTCAGCTCTACATTTTCCTGTCCTCATAACCCAACCTTCAGAAATAATTGGTATCTCCTCCACAGAATGTTCCGTTCATTCACTGCGAATCTTAAATTCATCTGACTCTCAACTCCCGGCGGGTTATCGTTACACCACTTGTGAATGTCCAAGTAAGCCAATGCTGGTTTTCAGTGGCCTGTTCATACTAAGAGACGTGCTGTTCATTTGGCTATCCACTCCACCCTGTTCAGCTCTACATTTTCGTGTCCACAAAACCCAGCCTTCAGAAATCATTGGAATCACCACTAGAGAATGTTCCATTCATTCACTGCGAATCTGGAATTCCTCTGAACCTCCACTCCTGGCAGGTTTTCGTTACGCCACTGGTGAATGTCCAAGTAACTCAATACTGGTTTTCAGAGGCATGTTCAACTCGCAGAAGTGCTGTTCAATGGGCTATCCACTCAATATTGGTCAGCTCTTCATTTTCCTCTCCACACAAACCAGCCTTCAGAAATCATTGGGCTCTCCACTACAGACTGTTCCATTCATTCACTGCGATTCTGCAATTCATCTGACTCTCCGCTCCAGGCAGGTTTTCATTACAGCACTGGTGAATGACCAAGTAATCCAATGCTGGTTTTCAGCCGCCTTTTCACACTCGCAGTGTGCTGTTCAATTGTCTATCCACTCAAACCTGGTCAGCCTTTCATTTTCTTTTCCACAATATCAGACTTCAGAAATCATTGGAATCGCCAGTACAGAATGTTCCATTCATTCACTGCCAATCTGGAATTCATCTGAATCTGCACTCCAGGTAGGCTTTCATTACACCACTTATGAATGTCCAAGTAACACAATGCTGGTTTTCAGCGGTCTGTTCACACTCTAAGCCCTGCTTTTTACTGGGTATCCACACAACTGTGGTCAGCTCTTCATTTTCATGTCCAAACAATCCAGACTTGAGAAATCATTGCAATCTCCAGTACAGAATGTTCCATTCATTCACTGCGAATCTGGAATTCAACTGAATCTCCACTACCTGCAGATTTATCTTACACCACTTGTGAATGTCCAAGTAAAACAATGCTGGTTTTCAGAGGCCTGTTCATGTTCGCAGTCGTGCTGTTCAATTGGCTATCCACTCAACCTGTTTTGCTCCTCATTTTCCTGTGCACACAACCCAGCCTTCAGAAATCATTGTAATCTCCACTACAGGATGTTCCATTCATTCACTGGGAATCTGGAATTCATCTGAATCTGCACTCCACGCAGGCTTTCGTTACACCACTGCTGAAAGTCGAAGTAATGCAATACTGGTTTTCAGTGGTCTGTTCACATTCGAAGCCGAGGCTTTTTACAGGCTATCCACTCAACACTGGTCAGCTCTTCATTTTCGTGTCCCCACAATCCAGATTTCAGAAATCATTGCAATCTCCACTACAGAATGTTCCATTCATTCACTGCGAGTCTGGAGTTTATCTGATTCTCCACTCCCGCCTGGTTAACATTACACCACTTGTGAATGTCCAAGTAAGCCAATGCTGGTTTTCAGAGGCCTGTTCATACTCGCAGCTGTGCTGTTTAATTGACAATTCACTCCACCCTGTTCAGCTCTTCATTGTCCCACCACACTACCAGCCTTCAGAAATCTTTGTTATCTCCACTACAGAATGTTCCATTCATTCACTGCGAATCTGGAATTCATCTGACTCTCAACTCCACGCAGGTTTTCATTACACCACTGTTGAATGTCCAAGTAACCCAATGCTGGTTTTCAGCGGCCTGTTCATATTCGCAGCCCTGCTGTTTACTTGGCTATCGATTCAAGCCTGGTCAGCTCTTCATTTTCCTGTCCACACAACACAGGCTTCAGAAATCATTGGAATCTCCTCTACAGAATGTTCCATTCATTCACTGCGAATGTGGAATTCAACTGACTCTCCACTCCATGCAGGTTTTCCTTACACCACTGATGAATGTCCAAGTAACCCAATGCTGGTTTTCAGCTGCATGTTCACACTCGCAGCCATGCTATACAATTGGCTTTCCACTAAATCCTGATTAGTTCTTGATTTTCCTTCCACACGACCCAGCCTTCAGAAATCGTTGGAATCTCCACTAGAGAATGTTCCATTCATTCACTGCGAATCTGGAATTCCTCTGAACCTCCACTCCCGGCAGGTTTTCGTTACACCACTGTTGAATGTCCAAGTAACCCAATGTTTTAAGTGTTTTCTTCACAAGCGCAGTGGTGCTGTTCAATTGGCTATCCACTCAACCCTGGCCAGCTCTACATTTTCCTGTCCACACCACAGAGACTGGAGAAATCATTGTTATCTCCACTACAGAATGTTCCATTCATTCACAGCGAATCTGGAATTCATCTGAATCTCCACTCCCGGCAGGTTTTCGTGACACCACTGGTAAATATCCAAGTAAGCCAATGCTGGTTTTAAGTGGCCTGCTCATACTCTCAGCCGTGCTGTTCAATTTGCTATCCACTCAACCCTCTTCAGCTCCATTTTCCTGTCCACATAACCCAAACTTCAGAAACAATTGGTATCTCCTCCACAGAATGTTCCATTCATTGACGGCAAATCTGAAATTCATCTAATTCTCAACTCCCGTCAGGTTTTCGTTACACCACTTGTGAATGTCCAATTAAGCCAAAGCTGGTTTTCAGTGGCCTGTTCTTACTACGAGACGTGCTGTTCATTTGGCTATCCATTCCACCCTGTTCAGCTCTACATTTTCGTGTCCACAAAACCCAGCCTTCAGAAATCATTGGAATCACCACTAGAGAATGTTCCATTCATTCACTGCGAATCTGGAATTCATCTGAATCTCCACTCCCGGCAGGTTTTCATTGCACCACTGCTGAATGTTCAAGTAACGCAATGATGGTTTTCAGCGGTCTATTCACACTCGAACCCGTGCTGTTCACGGTCTAGCGACTCAACACTGGTGAGTTCTTCTTTTTCCAGTTCAGACAATACAAACCTCAGAAACCATTGCAATCTACACTACAGAATGTTTCATTCATTCAGGCGAATCTTGAATTCATCTTGTTCTCCACTCCCAGCAGGTTTTCGTTTCACCACTGGTGAATGTCCAAGCAACCCAAGGCTGGTTTCAGCTGCGTGTTAACACTCGCAGCCGTGCTGTTCAATTGGCTATCCAGTGAACGCTGGTTAGCTCTTGATTTTCCTTCCACACACCGAGCCTTCAGAAATCATTCTTATCTCCACTTCAGAATGTTCCATTCGTTCCCTGCGAATCTGGAATTCCTCTGACTCTCCACACCAGGCAGATTTTCCTAACAACACTGGTGAATGACCAGGTAATCCAATGCTGGTTTTCAGCGGCTGTTCACACTCACAGCCTTGCTGTTCAATTGGCAATCCAGTCAAACCTAGTCAGCTCTTCATTTTCCTGTCCACACAACCCAGCGTTCAGAAATCATTGGAATCTCTACTACAGAAATTTCCATTCATTCACTGTGAATCTGGAAATACTCTGAATCTGCATTCCAGGAAGGCTTTCGTTACACCACTGATGAATGTCCAAGTAAAGCAATGCTGCTTCTTAGTGGTCTGTTCACACTCGAAACCGTGCTGTTCATTGGCTATCCACTCAATATCGGTCAGCTCTTCAATATCCTGTCCAGACTATCCAGATTCCTAAATGTTGGCAATCACCACTACAGAATGTTCCATTCAATCACGCGAATCTGGAATTCATCAGAGTCTCCACTCCTGGAAGGTTTTCGTGACACCACTGGTAAATGTCCAAGGAAGACAATGCTGGTTTTAAGCCGCCTGCTAACACACTCAGCCGTGCTGTTCAATTTGCTATCCACCCAACCCTATTCAGCTCTACATTTTCCTGTCCTCATAACCCAACCTTCAGAAATAATTGGTATCTCCTCCACAGAATGTTCCGTTCATTCACTGCGAATCTTAAATTCATCTGACTCTCAACTCCCGGCGGGTTATCGTTACACCACTTGTGAATGTCCAAGTAAGCCAATGCTGGTTTTCAGTGGCCTGTTCATACTAAGAGACGTGCTGTTCATTTGGCTATCCACTCCACCCTGTTCAGCTCTACATTTTCGTGTCCACAAAACCCAGCCTTCAGAAATCATTGGAATCACCACTAGAGAATGTTCCATTCATTCACTGCGAATCTGGAATTCCTCTGAACCTCCACTCCTGGCAGGTTTTCGTTACGCCACTGGTGAATGTCCAAGTAACTCAATACTGGTTTTCAGAGGCATGTTCAACTCGCAGAAGTGCTGTTCAATGGGCTATCCACTCAATATTGGTCAGCTCTTCATTTTCCTCTCCACACAAACCAGCCTTCAGAAATCATTGGGCTCTCCACTACAGACTGTTCCATTCATTCACTGCGATTCTGCAATTCATCTGACTCTCCGCTCCAGGCAGGTTTTCATTACAGCACTGGTGAATGACCAAGTAATCCAATGCTGGTTTTCAGCCGCCTTTTCACACTCGCAGTGTGCTGTTCAATTGTCTATCCACTCAAACCTGGTCAGCCTTTCATTTTCTTTTCCACAATATCAGACTTCAGAAATCATTGGAATCGCCAGTACAGAATGTTCCATTCATTCACTGCCAATCTGGAATTCATCTGAATCTGCACTCCAGGTAGGCTTTCATTACACCACTTATGAATGTCCAAGTAACACAATGCTGGTTTTCAGCGGTCTGTTCACACTCTAAGCCCTGCTTTTTACTGGGTATCCACACAACTGTGGTCAGCTCTTCATTTTCATGTCCAAACAATCCAGACTTGAGAAATCATTGCAATCTCCAGTACAGAATGTTCCATTCATTCACTGCGAATCTGGAATTCAACTGAATCTCCACTACCTGCAGATTTATCTTACACCACTTGTGAATGTCCAAGTAAAACAATGCTGGTTTTCAGAGGCCTGTTCATGTTCGCAGTCGTGCTGTTCAATTGGCTATCCACTCAACCTGTTTTGCTCCTCATTTTCCTGTGCACACAACCCAGCCTTCAGAAATCATTGTAATCTCCACTACAGGATGTTCCATTCATTCACTGGGAATCTGGAATTCATCTGAATCTGCACTCCACGCAGGCTTTCGTTACACCACTGCTGAAAGTCGAAGTAATGCAATACTGGTTTTCAGTGGTCTGTTCACATTCGAAGCCGAGGCTTTTTACAGGCTATCCACTCAACACTGGTCAGCTCTTCATTTTCGTGTCCCCACAATCCAGATTTCAGAAATCATTGCAATCTCCACTACAGAATGTTCCATTCATTCACTGCGAGTCTGGAGTTTATCTGATTCTCCACTCCCGCCTGGTTAACATTACACCACTTGTGAATGTCCAAGTAAGCCAATGCTGGTTTTCAGAGGCCTGTTCATACTCGCAGCCGTGCTGTTTAATTGACAATTCACTCCACCCTGTTCAGCTCTTCATTGTCCCACCACACTACCAGCCTTCAGAAATCTTTGTTATCTCCACTACAGAATGTTCCATTCATTCACTGCGAATCTGGAATTCATCTGACTCTCAACTCCACGCAGGTTTTCATTACACCACTGTTGAATGTCCAAGTAACCCAATGCTGGTTTTCAGCGGCCTGTTCATATTCGCAGCCCTGCTGTTTACTTGGCTATCGATTCAAGCCTGGTCAGCTCTTCATTTTCCTGTCCACACAACACAGGCTTCAGAAATCATTGGAATCTCCTCTACAGAATGTTCCATTCATTCACTGCGAATGTGGAATTCAACTGACTCTCCACTCCATGCAGGTTTTCCTTACACCACTGATGAATGTCCAAGTAACCCAATGCTGGTTTTCAGCTGCATGTTCACACTCGCAGCCATGCTATACAATTGGCTTTCCACTAAATCCTGATTAGTTCTTGATTTTCCTTCCACACGACCCAGCCTTCAGAAATCGTTGGAATCTCCACTAGAGAATGTTCCATTCATTCACTGCGAATCTGGAATTCCTCTGAACCTCCACTCCCGGCAGGTTTTCGTTACACCACTGTTGAATGTCCAAGTAACCCAATGTTTTAAGTGTTTTCTTCACAAGCGCAGTGGTGCTGTTCAATTGGCTATCCACTCAACCCTGGCCAGCTCTACATTTTCCTGTCCACACCACAGAGACTGGAGAAATCATTGTTATCTCCACTACAGAATGTTCCATTCATTCACAGCGAATCTGGAATTCATCTGAATCTCCACTCCCGGCAGGTTTTCGTGACACCACTGGTAAATATCCAAGTAAGCCAATGCTGGTTTTAAGTGGCCTGCTCATACTCTCAGCCGTGCTGTTCAATTTGCTATCCACTCAACCCTCTTCAGCTCCATTTTCCTGTCCACATAACCCAAACTTCAGAAACAATTGGTATCTCCTCCACAGAATGTTCCATTCATTGACGGCAAATCTGAAATTCATCTAATTCTCAACTCCCGTCAGGTTTTCGTTACACCACTTGTGAATGTCCAATTAAGCCAAAGCTGGTTTTCAGTGGCCTGTTCTTACTACGAGACGTGCTGTTCATTTGGCTATCCATTCCACCCTGTTCAGCTCTACATTTTCGTGTCCACAAAACCCAGCCTTCAGAAATCATTGGAATCACCACTAGAGAATGTTCCATTCATTCACTGCGAATCTGGAATTCATCTGAATCTCCACTCCCGGCAGGTTTTCATTGCACCACTGCTGAATGTTCAAGTAACGCAATGATGGTTTTCAGCGGTCTATTCACACTCGAACCCGTGCTGTTCACGGTCTAGCGACTCAACACTGGTGAGTTCTTCTTTTTCCAGTTCAGACAATACAAACCTCAGAAACCATTGCAATCTACACTACAGAATGTTTCATTCATTCAGGCGAATCTTGAATTCATCTTGTTCTCCACTCCCAGCAGGTTTTCGTTTCACCACTGGTGAATGTCCAAGCAACCCAAGGCTGGTTTCAGCTGCGTGTTAACACTCGCAGCCGTGCTGTTCAATTGGCTATCCAGTGAACGCTGGTTAGCTCTTGATTTTCCTTCCACACACCGAGCCTTCAGAAATCATTCTTATCTCCACTTCAGAATGTTCCATTCGTTCCCTGCGAATCTGGAATTCCTCTGACTCTCCACACCAGGCAGATTTTCCTAACAACACTGGTGAATGACCAGGTAATCCAATGCTGGTTTTCAGCGGCTGTTCACACTCACAGCCTTGCTGTTCAATTGGCAATCCAGTCAAACCTAGTCAGCTCTTCATTTTCCTGTCCACACAACCCAGCGTTCAGAAATCATTGGAATCTCTACTACAGAAATTTCCATTCATTCACTGTGAATCTGGAAATACTCTGAATCTGCATTCCAGGAAGGCTTTCGTTACACCACTGATGAATGTCCAAGTAATGCAATGCTGCTTCTTAGTGGTCTGTTCACACTCGAAACCGTGCTGTTCATTGGCTATCCACTCAATATCGGTCAGCTCTTCAATATCCTGTCCAGACTATCCAGATTCCTAAATGTTGGCAATCACCACTACAGAATGTTCCATTCAATCACGCGAATCTGGAATTCATCAGAGTCTCCACTCCTGGAAGGTTTTCGTGACACCACTGGTAAATGTCCAAGGAAGACAATGCTGGTTTTAAGCCGCCTGCTAACACACTCAGCCGTGCTGTTCAATTTGCTATCCACCCAACCCTATTCAGCTCTACATTTTCCTGTCCTCATAACCCAACCTTCAGAAATAATTGGTATCTCCTCCACAGAATGTTCCGTTCATTCACTGCGAATCTTAAATTCATCTGACTCTCAACTCCCGGCGGGTTATCGTTACACCACTTGTGAATGTCCAAGTAAGCCAATGCTGGTTTTCAGTGGCCTGTTCATACTAAGAGACGTGCTGTTCATTTGGCTATCCACTCCACCCTGTTCAGCTCTACATTTTCGTGTCCACAAAACCCAGCCTTCAGAAATCATTGGAATCACCACTAGAGAATGTTCCATTCATTCACTGCGAATCTGGAATTCCTCTGAACCTCCACTCCTGGCAGGTTTTCGTTACGCCACTGGTGAATGTCCAAGTAACTCAATACTGGTTTTCAGAGGCATGTTCAACTCGCAGAAGTGCTGTTCAATGGGCTATCCACTCAATATTGGTCAGCTCTTCATTTTCCTCTCCACACAAACCAGCCTTCAGAAATCATTGGGCTCTCCACTACAGACTGTTCCATTCATTCACTGCGATTCTGCAATTCATCTGACTCTCCGCTCCAGGCAGGTTTTCATTACAGCACTGGTGAATGACCAAGTAATCCAATGCTGGTTTTCAGCCGCCTTTTCACACTCGCAGTGTGCTGTTCAATTGTCTATCCACTCAAACCTGGTCAGCCTTTCATTTTCTTTTCCACAATATCAGACTTCAGATATCATTGGAATCGCCAGTACAGAATGTTCCATTCATTCACTGCCAATCTGGAATTCATCTGAATCTGCACTCCAGGTAGGCTTTCATTACACCACTTATGAATGTCCAAGTAACACAATGCTGGTTTTCAGCGGTCTGTTCACACTCTAAGCCCTGCTTTTTACTGGGTATCCACACAACTGTGGTCAGCTCTTCATTTTCATGTCCAAACAATCCAGACTTGAGAAATCATTGCAATCTCCAGTACAGAATGTTCCATTCATTCACTGCGAATCTGGAATTCAACTGAATCTCCACTACCTGCAGATTTATCTTACACCACTTGTGAATGTCCAAGTAAAACAATGCTGGTTTTCAGAGGCCTGTTCATGTTCGCAGTCGTGCTGTTCAATTGACTATCCACTCAACCTGTTTTGCTCCTCATTTTCCTGTGCACACAACCCAGCCTTCAGAAATCATTGTAATCTCCACTACAGGATGTTCCATTCATTCACTGGGAATCTGGAATTCATCTGAATCTGCACTCCACGCAGGCTTTCGTTACACCACTGCTGAAAGTCGAAGTAATGCAATACTGGTTTTCAGTGGTCTGTTCACATTCGAAGCCGAGGCTTTTTACAGGCTATCCACTCAACACTGGTCAGCTCTTCATTTTCGTGTCCCCACAATCCAGATTTCAGAAATCATTGCAATCTCCACTACAGAATGTTCCATTCATTCACTGCGAGTCTGGAGTTTATCTGATTCTCCACTCCCGCCTGGTTAACAGTACACCACTTTTGAATGTCCAAGTAAGCCAATGCTGGTTTTCAGAGGCCTGTTCATACTCGCAGCCGTGCTGTTTAATTGACAATTCACTCCACCCTGTTCAGCTCTTCATTGTCCCACCACACTACCAGCCTTCAGAAATCTTTGTTATCTCCACTACAGAATGTTCCATTCATTCACTGCGAATCTGGAATTCATCTGACTCTCAACTCCACGCAGGTTTTCATTACACCACTGTTGAATGTCCAAGTAACCCAATGCTGGTTTTCAGCGGCCTGTTCATATTCGCAGCCCTGCTGTTTACTTGGCTATCGATTCAAGCCTGGTCAGCTCTTCATTTTCCTGTCCACACAACACAGGCTTCAGAAATCATTGGAATCTCCTCTACAGAATGTTCCATTCATTCACTGCGAATGTGGAATTCAACTGACTCTCCACTCCATGCAGGTTTTCCTTACACCACTGATGAATGTCCAAGTAACCCAATGCTGGTTTTCAGCTGCATGTTCACACTCGCAGCCATGCTATACAATTGGCTTTCCACTAAATCCTGATTAGTTCTTGATTTTCCTTCCACACGACCCAGCCTTCAGAAATCGTTGGAATCTCCACTAGAGAATGTTCCATTCATTCACTGCGAATCTGGAATTCCTCTGAACCTCCACTCCCGGCAGGTTTTCGTTACACCACTGTTGAATGTCCAAGTAACCCAATGTTTTAAGTGTTTTCTTCACAAGCGCAGTGGTGCTGTTCAATTGGCTATCCACTCAACCCTGGCCAGCTCTACATTTTCCTGTCCACACCACAGAGACTGGAGAAATCATTGTTATCTCCACTACAGAATGTTCCATTCATTCACAGCGAATCTGGAATTCATCTGAATCTCCACTCCCGGCAGGTTTTCGTGACACCACTGGTAAATATCCAAGTAAGCCAATGCTGGTTTTAAGTGGCCTGCTCATACTCTCAGCCGTGCTGTTCAATTTGCTATCCACTCAACCCTCTTCAGCTCCATTTTCCTGTCCACATAACCCACACTTCAGAAACAATTGGTATCTCCTCCACAGAATGTTCCATTCATTGACGGCAAATCTGAAATTCATCTAATTCTCAACTCCCGTCAGGTTTTCGTTACACCACTTGTGAATGTCCAATTAAGCCAAAGCTGGTTTTCAGTGGCCTGTTCTTACTACGAGACGTGCTGTTCATTTGGCTATCCATTCCACCCTGTTCAGCTCTACATTTTCGTGTCCACAAAACCCAGCCTTCAGAAATCATTGGAATCACCACTAGAGAATGTTCCATTCATTCACTGCGAATCTGGAATTCATCTGAATCTCCACTCCCGGCAGGTTTTCATTGCACCACTGCTGAATGTTCAAGTAACGCAATGATGGTTTTCAGCGGTCTATTCACACTCGAACCCGTGCTGTTCACGGTCTAGCGACTCAACACTGGTGAGTTCTTCTTTTTCCAGTTCAGACAATACAAACCTCAGAAACCATTGCAATCTACACTACAGAATGTTTCATTCATTCAGGCGAATCTTGAATTCATCTTGTTCTCCACTCCCAGCAGGTTTTCGTTTCACCACTGGTGAATGTCCAAGCAACCCAAGGCTGGTTTCAGCTGCGTGTTAACACTCGCAGCCGTGCTGTTCAATTGGCTATCCAGTGAACGCTGGTTAGCTCTTGATTTTCCTTCCACACACCGAGCCTTCAGAAATCATTCTTATCTCCACTTCAGAATGTTCCATTCGTTCCCTGCGAATCTGGAATTCCTCTGACTCTCCACACCAGGCAGATTTTCCTAACAACACTGGTGAATGACCAGGTAATCCAATGCTGGTTTTCAGCGGCTGTTCACACTCACAGCCTTGCTGTTCAATTGGCAATCCAGTCAAACCTAGTCAGCTCTTCATTTTCCTGTCCACACAACCCAGCGTTCAGAAATCATTGGAATCTCTACTACAGAAATTTCCATTCATTCACTGTGAATCTGGAAATAATCTGAATCTGCATTCCAGGAAGGCTTTCGTTACACCACTGATGAATGTCCAAGTAATGCAATGCTGCTTCTTAGTGGTCTGTTCACACTCGAAACCGTGCTGTTCATTGGCTATCCACTCAATATCGGTCAGCTCTTCAATATCCTGTCCAGACTATCCAGATTCCTAAATGTTGGCAATCACCACTACAGAATGTTCCATTCAATCACGCGAATCTGGAATTCATCAGAGTCTCCACTCCTGGAAGGTTTTCGTGACACCACTGGTAAATGTCCAAGGAAGACAATGCTGGTTTTAAGCCGCCTGCTAACACACTCAGCCGTGCTGTTCAATTTGCTATCCACCCAACCCTATTCAGCTCTACATTTTCCTGTCCTCATAACCCAACCTTCAGAAATAATTGGTATCTCCTCCACAGAATGTTCCGTTCATTCACTGCGAATCTTAAATTCATCTGACTCTCAACTCCCGGCGGGTTATCGTTACACCACTTGTGAATGTCCAAGTAAGCCAATGCTGGTTTTCAGTGGCCTGTTCATACTAAGAGACGTGCTGTTCATTTGGCTATCCACTCCACCCTGTTCAGCTCTACATTTTCGTGTCCACAAAACCCAGCCTTCAGAAATCATTGGAATCACCACTAGAGAATGTTCCATTCATTCACTGCGAATCTGGAATTCCTCTGAACCTCCACTCCTGGCAGGTTTTCGTTACGCCACTGGTGAATGTCCAAGTAACTCAATACTGGTTTTCAGAGGCATGTTCAACTCGCAGAAGTGCTGTTCAATGGGCTATCCACTCAATATTGGTCAGCTCTTCATTTTCCTCTCCACACAAACCAGCCTTCAGAAATCATTGGGCTCTCCACTACAGACTGTTCCATTCATTCACTGCGATTCTGCAATTCATCTGACTCTCCGCTCCAGGCAGGTTTTCATTACAGCACTGGTGAATGACCAAGTAATCCAATGCTGGTTTTCAGCCGCCTTTTCACACTCGCAGTGTGCTGTTCAATTGTCTATCCACTCAAACCTGGTCAGCCTTTCATTTTCTTTTCCACAATATCAGACTTCAGAAATCATTGGAATCGCCAGTACAGAATGTTCCATTCATTCACTGCCAATCTGGAATTCATCTGAATCTGCACTCCAGGTAGGCTTTCATTACACCACTTATGAATGTCCAAGTAACACAATGCTGGTTTTCAGCGGTCTGTTCACACTCTAAGCCCTGCTTTTTACTGGGTATCCACACAACTGTGGTCAGCTCTTCATTTTCATGTCCAAACAATCCAGACTTGAGAAATCATTGCAATCTCCAGTACAGAATGTTCCATTCATTCACTGCGAATCTGGAATTCAACTGAATCTCCACTACCTGCAGATTTATCTTACACCACTTGTGAATGTCCAAGTAAAACAATGCTGGTTTTCAGAGGCCTGTTCATGTTCGCAGTCGTGCTGTTCAATTGGCTATCCACTCAACCTGTTTTGCTCCTCATTTTCCTGTGCACACAACCCAGCCTTCAGAAATCATTGTAATCTCCACTACAGGATGTTCCATTCATTCACTGGGAATCTGGAATTCATCTGAATCTGCACTCCACGCAGGCTTTCGTTACACCACTGCTGAAAGTCGAAGTAATGCAATACTGGTTTTCAGTGGTCTGTTCACATTCGAAGCCGAGGCTTTTTACAGGCTATCCACTCAACACTGGTCAGCTCTTCATTTTCGTGTCCCCACAATCCAGATTTCAGAAATCATTGCAATCTCCACTACAGAATGTTCCATTCATTCACTGCGAGTCTGGAGTTTATCTGATTCTCCACTCCCGCCTGGTTAACATTACACCACTTGTGAATGTCCAAGTAAGCCAATGCTGGTTTTCAGAGGCCTGTTCATACTCGCAGCCGTGCTGTTTAATTGACAATTCACTCCACCCTGTTCAGCTCTTCATTGTCCCACCACACTACCAGCCTTCAGAAATCTTTGTTATCTCCACTACAGAATGTTCCATTCATTCACTGCGAATCTGGAATTCATCTGACTCTCAACTCCACGCAGGTTTTCATTACACCACTGTTGAATGTCCAAGTAACCCAATGCTGGTTTTCAGCGGCCTGTTCATATTCGCAGCCCTGCTGTTTACTTGGCTATCGATTCAAGCCTGGTCAGCTCTTCATTTTCCTGTCCACACAACACAGGCTTCAGAAATCATTGGAATCTCCTCTACAGAATGTTCCATTCATTCACTGCGAATGTGGAATTCAACTGACTCTCCACTCCATGCAGGTTTTCCTTACACCACTGATGAATGTCCAAGTAACCCAATGCTGGTTTTCAGCTGCATGTTCACACTCGCAGCCATGCTATACAATTGGCTTTCCACTAAATCCTGATTAGTTCTTGATTTTCCTTCCACACGACCCAGCCTTCAGAAATCGTTGGAATCTCCACTAGAGAATGTTCCATTCATTCACTGCGAATCTGGAATTCCTCTGAACCTCCACTCCCGGCAGGTTTTCGTTACACCACTGTTGAATGTCCAAGTAACCCAATGTTTTAAGTGTTTTCTTCACAAGCGCAGTGGTGCTGTTCAATTGGCTATCCACTCAACCCTGGCCAGCTCTACATTTTCCTGTCCACACCACAGAGACTGGAGAAATCATTGTTATCTCCACTACAGAATGTTCCATTCATTCACAGCGAATCTGGAATTCATCTGAATCTCCACTCCCGGCAGGTTTTCGTGACACCACTGGTAAATATCCAAGTAAGCCAATGCTGGTTTTAAGTGGCCTGCTCCTACTCTCAGCCGTGCTGTTCAATTTGCTATCCACTCAACCCTCTTCAGCTCCATTTTCCTGTCCACATAACCCAAACTTCAGAAACAATTGGTATCTCCTCCACAGAATGTTCCATTCATTGACGGCAAATCTGAAATTCATCTAATTCTCAACTCCCGTCAGGTTTTCGTTACACCACTTGTGAATGTCCAATTAAGCCAAAGCTGGTTTTCAGTGGCCTGTTCTTACTACGAGACGTGCTGTTCATTTGGCTATCCATTCCACCCTGTTCAGCTCTACATTTTCGTGTCCACAAAACCCAGCCTTCAGAAATCATTGGAATCACCACTAGAGAATGTTCCATTCATTCACTGCGAATCTGGAATCTGAATCTCCACTCCCGGCAGGTTTTCATTGCACCACTGCTGAATGTTCAAGTAACGCAATGATGGTTTTCAGCGGTCTATTCACACTCGAACCCGTGCTGTTCACGGTCTAGCGACTCAACACTGGTGAGTTCTTCTTTTTCCAGTTCAGACAATACAAACCTCAGAAACCATTGCAATCTACACTACAGAATGTTTCATTCATTCAGGCGAATCTTGAATTCATCTTGTTCTCCACTCCCAGCAGGTTTTCGTTTCACCACTGGTGAATGTCCAAGCAACCCAAGGCTGGTTTCAGCTGCGTGTTAACACTCGCAGCCGTGCTGTTCAATTGGCTATCCAGTGAACGCTGGTTAGCTCTTGATTTTCCTTCCACACACCGAGCCTTCAGAAATCATTCTTATCTCCACTTCAGAGTGTTGCATTCGTTCCCTGCGAATCTGGAATTCCTCTGACTCTCCACACCAGGCAGATTTTCCTAACAACACTGGTGAATGACCAGGTAATCCAATGCTGGTTTTCAGCGGCTGTTCACACTCACAGCCTTGCTGTTCAATTGGCAATCCAGTCAAACCTAGTCAGCTCTTCATTTTCCTGTCCACACAACCCAGCGTTCAGAAATCATTGGAATCTCTACTACAGAAATTTCCATTCATTCACTGTGAATCTGGAAATACTCTGAATCTGCATTCCAGGAAGGCTTTCGTTACACCACTGATGAATGTCCAAGTAATGCAATGCTGCTTCTTAGTGGTCTGTTCACACTCGAAACCGTGCTGTTCATTGGCTATCCACTCAATATCGGTCAGCTCTTCAATATCCTGTCCAGACTATCCAGATTCCTAAATGTTGGCAATCACCACTACAGAATGTTCCATTCAATCACGCGAATCTGGAATTCATCAGAGTCTCCACTCCTGGAAGGTTTTCGTGACACCACTGGTAAATGTCCAAGGAAGACAATGCTGGTTTTAAGCCGCCTGCTAACACACTCAGCCGTGCTGTTCAATTTGCTATCCACCCAACCCTATTCAGCTCTACATTTTCCTGTCCTCATAACCCAACCTTCAGAAATAATTGGTATCTCCTCCACAGAATGTTCCGTTCATTCACTGCGAATCTTAAATTCATCTGACTCTCAACTCCCGGCGGGTTATCGTTACACCACTTGTGAATGTCCAAGTAAGCCAATGCTGGTTTTCAGTGGCCTGTTCATACTAAGAGACGTGCTGTTCATTTGGCTATCCACTCCACCCTGTTCAGCTCTACATTCTCGTGTCCACAAAACCCAGCCTTCAGAAATCATTGGAATCACCACTAGAGAATGTTCCATTCATTCACTGCGAATCTGGAATTCATCTGAACCTCCACTCCTGGCAGGTTTTCGTTACGCCACTGGTGAATGTCCAAGTAACTCAATACTGGTTTTCAGAGGCATGTTCAACTCGCAGAAGTGCTGTTCAATGGGCTATCCACTCAATATTGGTCAGCTCTTCATTTTCCTCTCCACACAAACCAGCCTTCAGAAATCATTGGGCTCTCCACTACAGACTGTTCCATTCATTCACTGCGATTCTGCAATTCATCTGACTCTCCGCTCCAGGCAGGTTTTCATTACAGCACTGGTGAATGACCAAGTAATCCAATGCTGGTTTTCAGCCGCCTTTTCACACTCGCAGTGTGCTGTTCAATTGTCTATCCACTCAAACCTGGTCAGCCTTTCATTTTCTTTTCCACAATATCAGACTTCAGAAATCATTGGAATCGCCAGTACAGAATGTTCCATTCATTCACTGCCAATCTGGAATTCATCTGAATCTGCACTCCAGGTAGGCTTTCATTACACCACTTATGAATGTCCAAGTAACACAATGCTGGTTTTCAGCGGTCTGTTCACACTCTAAGCCCTGCTTTTTACTGGGTATCCACACAACTGTGGTCAGCTCTTCATTTTCATGTCCAAACAATCCAGACTTGAGAAATCATTGCAATCTCCAGTACAGAATGTTCCATTCATTCACTGCGAATCTGGAATTCAACTGAATCTCCACTACCTGCAGATTTATCTTACACCACTTGTGAATGTCCTAGTAAAACAATGCTGGTTTTCAGAGGCCTGTTCATGTTCGCAGTCGTGCTGTTCAATTGGCTATCCACTCAACCTGTTTTGCTCCTCATTTTCCTGTGCACACAACCCAGCCTTCAGAAATCATTGTAATCTCCACTACAGGATGTTCCATTCATTCACTGGGAATCTGGAATTCATCTGAATCTGCACTCCACGCAGGCTTTCGTTACACCACTGCTGAAAGTCGAAGTAATGCAATACTGGTTTTCAGTGGTCTGTTCACATTCGAAGCCGAGGCTTTTTACAGGCTATCCACTCAACACTGGTCAGCTCTTCATTTTCGTGTCCCCACAATCCAGATTTCAGAAATCATTGCAATCTCCACTACAGAATGTTCCATTCATTCACTGCGAGTCTGGAGTTTATCTGATTCTCCACTCCCGCCTGGTTAACATTACACCACTTGTGAATGTCCAAGTAAGCCAATGCTGGTTTTCAGAGGCCTGTTCATACTCGCAGCCGTGCTGTTTAATTGACAATTCACTCCACCCTGTTCAGCTCTTCATTGTCCCACCACACTACCAGCCTTCAGAAATCTTTGTTATCTCCACTACAGAATGTTCCATTCATTCACTGCGAATCTGGAATTCATCTGACTCTCAACTCCACGCAGGTTTTCATTACACCACTGTTGAATGTCCAAGTAACCCAATGCTGGTTTTCAGCGGCCTGTTCATATTCGCAGCCCTGCTGTTTACTTGGCTATCGATTCAAGCCTGGTCAGCTCTTCATTTTCCTGTCCACACAACACAGGCTTCAGAAATCATTGGAATCTCCTCTACAGAATGTTCCATTCATTCACTGCGAATGTGGAATTCAACTGACTCTCCACTCCATGCAGGTTTTCCTTACACCACTGATGAATGTCCAAGTAACCCAATGCTGGTTTTCAGCTGCATGTTCACACTCGCAGCCATGCTATACAATTGGCTTTCCACTAAATCCTGATTAGTTCTTGATTTTCCTTCCACACGACCCAGCCTTCAGAAATCGTTGGAATCTCCACTAGAGAATGTTCCATTCATTCACTGCGAATCTGGAATTCCTCTGAACCTCCACTCCCGGCAGGTTTTCGTTACACCACTGTTGAATGTCCAAGTAACCCAATGTTTTAAGTGTTTTCTTCACAAGCGCAGTGGTGCTGTTCAATTGGCTATCCACTCAACCCTGGCCAGCTCTACATTTTCCTGTCCACACCACAGAGACTGGAGAAATCATTGTTATCTCCACTACAGAATGTTCCATTCATTCACAGCGAATCTGGAATTCATCTGAATCTCCACTCCCGGCAGGTTTTCGTGACACCACTGGTAAATATCCAAGTAAGCCAATGCTGGTTTTAAGTGGCCTGCTCATACTCTCAGCCGTGCTGTTCAATTTGCTATCCACTCAACCCTCTTCAGCTCCATTTTCCTGTCCACATAACCCAAACTTCAGAAACAATTGGTATCTCCTCCACAGAATGTTCCATTCATTGACGGCAAATCTGAAATTCATCTAATTCTCAACTCCCGTCAGGTTTTCGTTACACCACTTGTGAATGTCCAATTAAGCCAAAGCTGGTTTTCAGTGGCCTGTTCTTACTACGAGACGTGCTGTTCATTTGGCTATCCATTCCACCCTGTTCAGCTCTACATTTTCGTGTCCACAAAACCCAGCCTTCAGAAATCATTGGAATCACCACTAGAGAATGTTCCATTCATTCACTGCGAATCTGGAATTCATCTGAATCTCCACTCCCGGCAGGTTTTCATTGCACCACTGCTGAATGTTCAAGTAACGCAATGATGGTTTTCAGCGGTCTATTCACACTCGAACCCGTGCTGTTCACGGTCTAGCGACTCAACACTGGTGAGTTCTTCTTTTTCCAGTTCAGACAATACAAACCTCAGAAACCATTGCAATCTACACTACAGAATGTTTCATTCATTCAGGCGAATCTTGAATTCATCTTGTTCTCCACTCCCAGCAGGTTTTCGTTTCACCACTGGTGAATGTCCAAGCAACCCAAGGCTGGTTTCAGCTGCGTGTTGACACTCGCAGCCGTGCTGTTCAATTGGCTATCCAGTGAACGCTGGTTAGCTCTTGATTTTCCTTCCACACACCGAGCCTTCAGAAATCATTCTTATCTCCACTTCAGAATGTTCCATTCGTTCCCTGCGAATCTGGAATTCCTCTGACTCTCCACACCAGGCAGATTTTCCTAACAACACTGGTGAATGACCAGGTAATCCAATGCTGGTTTTCAGCGGCTGTTCACACTCACAGCCTTGCTGTTCAATTGGCAATCCAGTCAAACCTAGTCAGCTCTTCATTTTCCTGTCCACACAACCCAGCGTTCAGAAATCATTGGAATCTCTACTACAGAAATTTCCATTCATTCACTGTGAATCTGGAAATACTCTGAATCTGCATTCCAGGAAGGCTTTCGTTACACCACTGATGAATGTCCAAGTAATGCAATGCTGCTTCTTAGTGGTCTGTTCACACTCGAAACCGTGCTGTTCATTGGCTATCCACTCAATATCGGTCAGCTCTTCAATATCCTGTCCAGACTATCCAGATTCCTAAATGTTGGCAATCACCACTACAGAATGTTCCATTCAATCACGCGAATCTGGAATTCATCAGAGTCTCCACTCCTGGAAGGTTTTCGTGACACCACTGGTAAATGTCCAAGGAAGACAATGCTGGTTTTAAGCCGCCTGCTAACACACTCAGCCGTGCTGTTCAATTTGCTATCCACCCAACCCTATTCAGCTCTACATTTTCCTGTCCTCATAACCCAACCTTCAGAAATAATTGGTATCTCCTCCACAGAATGTTCCGTTCATTCACTGCGAATCTTAAATTCATCTGACTCTCAACTCCCGGCGGGTTATCGTTACACCACTTGTGAATGTCCAAGTAAGCCAATGCTGGTTTTCAGTGGCCTGTTCATACTAAGAGACGTGCTGTTCATTTGGCTATCCACTCCACCCTGTTCAGCTCTACATTCTCGTGTCCACAAAACCCAGCCTTCAGAAATCATTGGAATCACCACTAGAGAATGTTCCATTCATTCACTGCGAATCTGGAATTCATCTGAACCTCCACTCCTGGCAGGTTTTCGTTACGCTACTGGTGAATGTCCAAGTAACTCAATACTGGTTTTCAGTGGCATGTTCAACTCGCAGAAGTGCTGTTCAATGGGCTATCCACTCAATATTGGTCAGCTCTTCATTTTCCTCTCCACACAAACCAGCCTTCAGAAATCATTGGGCTCTCCACTACAGACTGTTCCATTCATTCACTGCGATTCTGCAATTCATCTGACTCTCCGCTCCAGGCAGGTTTTCATTACAGCACTGGTGAATGACCAAGTAATCCAATGCTGGTTTTCAGCCGCCTTTTCACACTCGCAGTGTGCTGTTCAATTGTCTATCCACTCAAACCTGGTCAGCCTTTCATTTTCTTTTCCACAATATCAGACTTCAGAAATCATTGGAATCGCCAGTACAGAATGTTCCATTCATTCACTGCCAATCTGGAATTCATCTGAATCTGCACTCCAGGTAGGCTTTCATTACACCACTTATGAATGTCCAAGTAACACAATGCTGGTTTTCAGCGGTCTGTTCACACTCTAAGCCCTGCTTTTTACTGGGTATCCACACAACCGTGGTCAGCTCTTCATTTTCATGTCCAAACAATCCAGACTTGAGAAATCATTGCAATCTCCAGTACAGAATGTTCCATTCATTCACTGCGAATCTGGAATTCAACTGAATCTCCACTACCTGCAGATTTATCTTACACCACTTGTGAATGTCCAAGTAAAACAATGCTGGTTTTCAGAGGCCTGTTCATGTTCGCAGTCGTGCTGTTCAATTGGCTATCCACTCAACCTGTTTTGCTCCTCATTTTCCTGTGCACACAACCCAGCCTTCAGAAATCATTGTAATCTCCACTACAGGATGTTCCATTCATTCACTGGGAATCTGGAATTCATCTGAATCTGCACTCCACGCAGGCTTTCGTTACACCACTGCTGAAAGTCGAAGTAATGCAATACTGGTTTTCAGTGGTCTGTTCACATTCGAAGCCGAGGCTTTTTACAGGCTATCCACTCAACACTGGTCAGCTCTTCATTTTCGTGTCCCCACAATCCAGATTTCAGAAATCATTGCAATCTCCACTACAGAATGTTCCATTCATTCACTGCGAGTCTGGAGTTTATCTGATTCTCCACTCCCGCCTGGTTAACATTACACCACTTGTGAATGTCCAAGTAAGCCAATGCTGGTTTTCAGAGGCCTGTTCATACTCGCAGCCGTGCTGTTTAATTGACAATTCACTCCACCCTGTTCAGCTCTTCATTGTCCCACCACACTACCAGCCTTCAGAAATCTTTGTTATCTCCACTACAGAATGTTCCATTCATTCACTGCGAATCTGGAATTCATCTGACTCTCAACTCCACGCAGGTTTTCATTACACCACTGTTGAATGTCCAAGTAACCCAATGCTGGTTTTCAGCGGCCTGTTCATATTCGCAGCCCTGCTGTTTACTTGGCTATCGATTCAAGCCTGGTCAGCTCTTCATTTTCCTGTCCACACAACACAGGCTTCAGAAATCATTGGAATCTCCTCTACAGAATGTTCCATTCATTCACTGCGAATGTGGAATTCAACTGACTCTCCACTCCATGCAGGTTTTCCTTACACCACTGATGAATGTCCAAGTAACCCAATGCTGGTTTTCAGCTGCATGTTCACACTCGCAGCCATGCTATACAATTGGCTTTCCACTAAATCCTGATTAGTTCTTGATTTTCCTTCCACACGACCCAGCCTTCAGAAATCGTTGGAATCTCCACTAGAGAATGTTCCATTCATTCACTGCGAATCTGGAATTCCTCTGAACCTCCACTCCCGGCAGGTTTTCGTTACACCACTGTTGAATGTCCAAGTAACCCAATGTTTTAAGTGTTTTCTTCACAAGCGCAGTGGTGCTGTTCAATTGGCTATCCACTCAACCCTGGCCAGCTCTACATTTTCCTGTCCACACCACAGAGACTGGAGAAATCATTGTTATCTCCACTACAGAATGTTCCATTCATTCACAGCGAATCTGGAATTCATCTGAATCTCCACTCCCGGCAGGTTTTCGTGACACCACTGGTAAATATCCAAGTAAGCCAATGCTGGTTTTAAGTGGCCTGCTCATACTCTCAGCCGTGCTGTTCAATTTGCTATCCACTCAACCCTCTTCAGCTCCATTTTCCTGTCCACATAACCCAAACTTCAGAAACAATTGGTATCTCCTCCACAGAATGTTCCATTCATTGACGGCAAATCTGAAATTCATCTAATTCTCAACTCCCGTCAGGTTTTCGTTACACCACTTGTGAATGTCCAATTAAGCCAAAGCTGGTTTTCAGTGGCCTGTTCTTACTACGAGACGTGCTGTTCATTTGGCTATCCATTCCACCCTGTTCAGCTCTACATTTTCGTGTCCACAAAACCCAGCCTTCAGAAATCATTGGAATCACCACTAGAGAATGTTCCATTCATTCACTGCGAATCTGGAATTCATCTGAATCTCCACTCCCGGCAGGTTTTCATTGCACCACTGCTGAATGTTCAAGTAACGCAATGATGGTTTTCAGCGGTCTATTCACACTCGAACCCGTGCTGTTCACGGTCTAGCGACTCAACACTGGTGAGTTCTTCTTTTTCCAGTTCAGACAATACAAACCTCAGAAACCATTGCAATCTACACTACAGAATGTTTCATTCATTCAGGCGAATCTTGAATTCATCTTGTTCTCCACTCCCAGCAGGTTTTCGTTTCACCACTGGTGAATGTCCAAGCAACCCAAGGCTGGTTTCAGCTGCGTGTTAACACTCGCAGCCGTGCTGTTCAATTGGCTATCCAGTGAACGCTGGTTAGCTCTTGATTTTCCTTCCACACACCGAGCCTTCAGAAATCATTCTTATCTCCACTTCAGAGTGTTGCATTCGTTCCCTGCGAATCTGGAATTCCTCTGACTCTCCACACCAGGCAGATTTTCCTAACAACACTGGTGAATGACCAGGTAATCCAATGCTGGTTTTCAGCGGCTGTTCACACTCACAGCCTTGCTGTTCAATTGGCAATCCAGTCAAACCTAGTCAGCTCTTCATTTTCCTGTCCACACAACCCAGCGTTCAGAAATCATTGGAATCTCTACTACAGAAATTTCCATTCATTCACTGTGAATCTGGAAATACTCTGAATCTGCATTCCAGGAAGGCTTTCGTTACACCACTGATGAATGTCCAAGTAATGCAATGCTGCTTCTTAGTGGTCTGTTCACACTCGAAACCGTGCTGTTCATTGGCTATCCACTCAATATCGGTCAGCTCTTCAATATCCTGTCCAGACTATCCAGATTCCTAAATGTTGGCAATCACCACTACAGAATGTTCCATTCAATCACGCGAATCTGGAATTCATCAGAGTCTCCACTCCTGGAAGGTTTTCGTGACACCACTGGTAAATGTCCAAGGAAGACAATGCTGGTTTTAAGCCGCCTGCTAACACACTCAGCCGTGCTGTTCAATTTGCTATCCACCCAACCCTATTCAGCTCTACATTTTCCTGTCCTCATAACCCAACCTTCAGAAATAATTGGTATCTCCTCCACAGAATGTTCCGTTCATTCACTGCGAATCTTAAATTCATCTGACTCTCAACTCCCGGCGGGTTATCGTTACACCACTTGTGAATGTCCAAGTAAGCCAATGCTGGTTTTCAGTGGCCTGTTCATACTAAGAGACGTGCTGTTCATTTGGCTATCCACTCCACCCTGTTCAGCTCTACATTCTCGTGTCCACAAAACCCAGCCTTCAGAAATCATTGGAATCACCACTAGAGAATGTTCCATTCATTCACTGCGAATCTGGAATTCATCTGAACCTCCACTCCTGGCAGGTTTTCGTTACGCCACTGGTGAATGTCCAAGTAACTCAATACTGGTTTTCAGAGGCATGTTCAACTCGCAGAAGTGCTGTTCAATGGGCTATCCACTCAATATTGGTCAGCTCTTCATTTTCCTCTCCACACAAACCAGCCTTCAGAAATCATTGGGCTCTCCACTACAGACTGTTCCATTCATTCACTGCGATTCTGCAATTCATCTGACTCTCCGCTCCAGGCAGGTTTTCATTACAGCACTGGTGAATGACCAAGTAATCCAATGCTGGTTTTCAGCCGCCTTTTCACACTCGCAGTGTGCTGTTCAATTGTCTATCCACTCAAACCTGGTCAGCCTTTCATTTTCTTTTCCACAATATCAGACTTCAGAAATCATTGGAATCGCCAGTACAGAATGTTCCATTCATTCACTGCCAATCTGGAATTCATCTGAATCTGCACTCCAGGTAGGCTTTCATTACACCACTTATGAATGTCCAAGTAACACAATGCTGGTTTTCAGCGGTCTGTTCACACTCTAAGCCCTGCTTTTTACTGGGTATCCACACAACTGTGGTCAGCTCTTCATTTTCATGTCCAAACAATCCAGACTTGAGAAATCATTGCAATCTCCAGTACAGAATGTTCCATTCATTCACTGCGAATCTGGAATTCAACTGAATCTCCACTACCTGCAGATTTATCTTACACCACTTGTGAATGTCCTAGTAAAACAATGCTGGTTTTCAGAGGCCTGTTCATGTTCGCAGTCGTGCTGTTCAATTGGCTATCCACTCAACCTGTTTTGCTCCTCATTTTCCTGTGCACACAACCCAGCCTTCAGAAATCATTGTAATCTCCACTACAGGATGTTCCATTCATTCACTGGGAATCTGGAATTCATCTGAATCTGCACTCCACGCAGGCTTTCGTTACACCACTGCTGAAAGTCGAAGTAATGCAATACTGGTTTTCAGTGGTCTGTTCACATTCGAAGCCGAGGCTTTTTACAGGCTATCCACTCAACACTGGTCAGCTCTTCATTTTCGTGTCCCCACAATCCAGATTTCAGAAATCATTGCAATCTCCACTACAGAATGTTCCATTCATTCACTGCGAGTCTGGAGTTTATCTGATTCTCCACTCCCGCCTGGTTAACATTACACCACTTGTGAATGTCCAAGTAAGCCAATGCTGGTTTTCAGAGGCCTGTTCATACTCGCAGCCGTGCTGTTTAATTGACAATTCACTCCACCCTGTTCAGCTCTTCATTGTCCCACCACACTACCAGCCTTCAGAAATCTTTGTTATCTCCACTACAGAATGTTCCATTCATTCACTGCGAATCTGGAATTCATCTGACTCTCAACTCCACGCAGGTTTTCATTACACCACTGTTGAATGTCCAAGTAACCCAATGCTGGTTTTCAGCGGCCTGTTCATATTCGCAGCCCTGCTGTTTACTTGGCTATCGATTCAAGCCTGGTCAGCTCTTCATTTTCCTGTCCACACAACACAGGCTTCAGAAATCATTGGAATCTCCTCTACAGAATGTTCCATTCATTCACTGCGAATGTGGAATTCAACTGACTCTCCACTCCATGCAGGTTTTCCTTACACCACTGATGAATGTCCAAGTAACCCAATGCTGGTTTTCAGCTGCATGTTCACACTCGCAGCCATGCTATACAATTGGCTTTCCACTAAATCCTGATTAGTTCTTGATTTTCCTTCCACACGACCCAGCCTTCAGAAATCGTTGGAATCTCCACTAGAGAATGTTCCATTCATTCACTGCGAATCTGGAATTCCTCTGAACCTCCACTCCCGGCAGGTTTTCGTTACACCACTGTTGAATGTCCAAGTAACCCAATGTTTTAAGTGTTTTCTTCACAAGCGCAGTGGTGCTGTTCAATTGGCTATCCACTCAACCCTGGCCAGCTCTACATTTTCCTGTCCACACCACAGAGACTGGAGAAATCATTGTTATCTCCACTACAGAATGTTCCATTCATTCACAGCGAATCTGGAATTCATCTGAATCTCCACTCCCGGCAGGTTTTCGTGACACCACTGGTAAATATCCAAGTAAGCCAATGCTGGTTTTAAGTGGCCTGCTCATACTCTCAGCCGTGCTGTTCAATTTGCTATCCACTCAACCCTCTTCAGCTCCATTTTCCTGTCCACATAACCCAAACTTCAGAAACAATTGGTATCTCCTCCACAGAATGTTCCATTCATTGACGGCAAATCTGAAATTCATCTAATTCTCAACTCCCGTCAGGTTTTCGTTACACCACTTGTGAATGTCCAATTAAGCCAAAGCTGGTTTTCAGTGGCCTGTTCTTACTACGAGACGTGCTGTTCATTTGGCTATCCATTCCACCCTGTTCAGCTCTACATTTTCGTGTCCACAAAACCCAGCCTTCAGAAATCATTGGAATCACCACTAGAGAATGTTCCATTCATTCACTGCGAATCTGGAATTCATCTGAATCTCCACTCCCGGCAGGTTTTCATTGCACCACTGCTGAATGTTCAAGTAACGCAATGATGGTTTTCAGCGGTCTATTCACACTCGAACCCGTGCTGTTCACGGTCTAGCGACTCAACACTGGTGAGTTCTTCTTTTTCCAGTTCAGACAATACAAACCTCAGAAACCATTGCAATCTACACTACAGAATGTTTCATTCATTCAGGCGAATCTTGAATTCATCTTGTTCTCCACTCCCAGCAGGTTTTCGTTTCACCACTGGTGAATGTCCAAGCAACCCAAGGCTGGTTTCAGCTGCGTGTTGACACTCGCAGCCGTGCTGTTCAATTGGCTATCCAGTGAACGCTGGTTAGCTCTTGATTTTCCTTCCACACACCGAGCCTTCAGAAATCATTCTTATCTCCACTTCAGAATGTTCCATTCGTTCCCTGCGAATCTGGAATTCCTCTGACTCTCCACACCAGGCAGATTTTCCTAACAACACTGGTGAATGACCAGGTAATCCAATGCTGGTTTTCAGCGGCTGTTCACACTCACAGCCTTGCTGTTCAATTGGCAATCCAGTCAAACCTAGTCAGCTCTTCATTTTCCTGTCCACACAACCCAGCGTTCAGAAATCATTGGAATCTCTACTACAGAAATTTCCATTCATTCACTGTGAATCTGGAAATACTCTGAATCTGCATTCCAGGAAGGCTTTCGTTACACCACTGATGAATGTCCAAGTAATGCAATGCTGCTTCTTAGTGGTCTGTTCACACTCGAAACCGTGCTGTTCATTGGCTATCCACTCAATATCGGTCAGCTCTTCAATATCCTGTCCAGACTATCCAGATTCCTAAATGTTGGCAATCACCACTACAGAATGTTCCATTCAATCACGCGAATCTGGAATTCATCAGAGTCTCCACTCCTGGAAGGTTTTCGTGACACCACTGGTAAATGTCCAAGGAAGACAATGCTGGTTTTAAGCCGCCTGCTAACACACTCAGCCGTGCTGTTCAATTTGCTATCCACCCAACCCTATTCAGCTCTACATTTTCCTGTCCTCATAACCCAACCTTCAGAAATAATTGGTATCTCCTCCACAGAATGTTCCGTTCATTCACTGCGAATCTTAAATTCATCTGACCCTCAACTCCCGGCGGGTTATCGTTACACCACTTGTGAATGTCCAAGTAAGCCAATGCTGGTTTTCAGTGGCCTGTTCATACTAAGAGACGTGCTGTTCATTTGGCTATCCACTCCACCCTGTTCAGCTCTACATTCTCGTGTCCACAAAACCCAGCCTTCAGAAATCATTGGAATCACCACTAGAGAATGTTCCATTCATTCACTGCGAATCTGGAATTCATCTGAACCTCCACTCCTGGCAGGTTTTCGTTACGCTACTGGTGAATGTCCAAGTAACTCAATACTGGTTTTCAGTGGCATGTTCAACTCGCAGAAGTGCTGTTCAATGGGCTATCCACTCAATATTGGTCAGCTCTTCATTTTCCTCTCCACACAAACCAGCCTTCAGAAATCATTGGGCTCTCCACTACAGACTGTTCCATTCATTCACTGCGATTCTGCAATTCATCTGACTCTCCGCTCCAGGCAGGTTTTCATTACAGCACTGGTGAATGACCAAGTAATCCAATGCTGGTTTTCAGCCGCCTTTTCACACTCGCAGTGTGCTGTTCAATTGTCTATCCACTCAAACCTGGTCAGCCTTTCATTTTCTTTTCCACAATATCAGACTTCAGAAATCATTGGAATCGCCAGTACAGAATGTTCCATTCATTCACTGCCAATCTGGAATTCATCTGAATCTGCACTCCAGGTAGGCTTTCATTACACCACTTATGAATGTCCAAGTAACACAATGCTGGTTTTCAGCGGTCTGTTCACACTCTAAGCCCTGCTTTTTACTGGGTATCCACACAACCGTGGTCAGCTCTTCATTTTCATGTCCAAACAATCCAGACTTGAGAAATCATTGCAATCTCCAGTACAGAATGTTCCATTCATTCACTGCGAATCTGGAATTCAACTGAATCTCCACTACCTGCAGATTTATCTTACACCACTTGTGAATGTCCAAGTAAAACAATGCTGGTTTTCAGAGGCCTGTTCATGTTCGCAGTCGTGCTGTTCAATTGGCTATCCACTCAACCTGTTTTGCTCCTCATTTTCCTGTGCACACAACCCAGCCTTCAGAAATCATTGTAATCTCCACTACAGGATGTTCCATTCATTCACTGGGAATCTGGAATTCATCTGAATCTGCACTCCACGCAGGCTTTCGTTACACCACTGCTGAAAGTCGAAGTAATGCAATACTGGTTTTCAGTGGTCTGTTCACATTCGAAGCCGAGGCTTTTTACAGGCTATCCACTCAACACTGGTCAGCTCTTCATTTTCGTGTCCCCACAATCCAGATTTCAGAAATCATTGCAATCTCCACTACAGAATGTTCCATTCATTCACTGCGAGTCTGGAGTTTATCTGATTCTCCACTCCCGCCTGGTTAACATTACACCACTTGTGAATGTCCAAGTAAGCCAATGCTGGTTTTCAGAGGCCTGTTCATACTCGCAGCCGTGCTGTTTAATTGACAATTCACTCCACCCTGTTCAGCTCTTCATTGTCCCACCACACTACCAGCCTTCAGAAATCTTTGTTATCTCCACTACAGAATGTTCCATTCATTCACTGCGAATCTGGAATTCATCTGACTCTCAACTCCACGCAGGTTTTCATTACACCACTGTTGAATGTCCAAGTAACCCAATGCTGGTTTTCAGCGGCCTGTTCATATTCGCAGCCCTGCTGTTTACTTGGCTATCGATTCAAGCCTGGTCAGCTCTTCATTTTCCTGTCCACACAACACAGGCTTCAGAAATCATTGGAATCTCCTCTACAGAATGTTCCATTCATTCACTGCGAATGTGGAATTCAACTGACTCTCCACTCCATGCAGGTTTTCCTTACACCACTGATGAATGTCCAAGTAACCCAATGCTGGTTTTCAGCTGCATGTTCACACTCGCAGCCATGCTATACAATTGGCTTTCCACTAAATCCTGATTAGTTCTTGATTTTCCTTCCACACGACCCAGCCTTCAGAAATCGTTGGAATCTCCACTAGAGAATGTTCCATTCATTCACTGCGAATCTGGAATTCCTCTGAACCTCCACTCCCGGCAGGTTTTCGTTACACCACTGTTGAATGTCCAAGTAACCCAATGTTTTAAGTGTTTTCTTCACAAGCGCAGTGGTGCTGTTCAATTGGCTATCCACTCAACCCTGGCCAGCTCTACATTTTCCTGTCCACACCACAGAGACTGGAGAAATCATTGTTATCTCCACTACAGAATGTTCCATTCATTCACAGCGAATCTGGAATTCATCTGAATCTCCACTCCCGGCAGGTTTTCGTGACACCACTGGTAAATATCCAAGTAAGCCAATGCTGGTTTTAAGTGGCCTGCTCATACTCTCAGCCGTGCTGTTCAATTTGCTATCCACTCAACCCTCTTCAGCTCCATTTTCCTGTCCACATAACCCAAACTTCAGAAACAATTGGTATCTCCTCCACAGAATGTTCCATTCATTGACGGCAAATCTGAAATTCATCTAATTCTCAACTCCCGTCAGGTTTTCGTTACACCACTTGTGAATGTCCAATTAAGCCAAAGCTGGTTTTCAGTGGCCTGTTCTTACTACGAGACGTGCTGTTCATTTGGCTATCCATTCCACCCTGTTCAGCTCTACATTTTCGTGTCCACAAAACCCAGCCTTCAGAAATCATTGGAATCACCACTAGAGAATGTTCCATTCATTCACTGCGAATCTGGAATTCATCTGAATCTCCACTCCCGGCAGGTTTTCATTGCACCACTGCTGAATGTTCAAGTAACGCAATGATGGTTTTCAGCGGTCTATTCACACTCGAACCCGTGCTGTTCACGGTCTAGCGACTCAACACTGGTGAGTTCTTCTTTTTCCAGTTCAGACAATACAAACCTCAGAAACCATTGCAATCTACACTACAGAATGTTTCATTCATTCAGGCGAATCTTGAATTCATCTTGTTCTCCACTCCCAGCAGGTTTTCGTTTCACCACTGGTGAATGTCCAAGCAACCCAAGGCTGGTTTCAGCTGCGTGTTAACACTCGCAGCCGTGCTGTTCAATTGGCTATCCAGTGAACGCTGGTTAGCTCTTGATTTTCCTTCCACACACCGAGCCTTCAGAAATCATTCTTATCTCCACTTCAGAATGTTCCATTCGTTCCCTGCGAATCTGGAATTCCTCTGACTCTCCACACCAGGCAGATTTTCCTAACAACACTGGTGAATGACCAGGTAATCCAATGCTGGTTTTCAGCGGCTGTTCACACTCACAGCCTTGCTGTTCAATTGGCAATCCAGTCAAACCTAGTCAGCTCTTCATTTTCCTGTCCACACAACCCAGCGTTCAGAAATCATTGGAATCTCTACTACAGAAATTTCCATTCATTCACTGTGAATCTGGAAATAATCTGAATCTGCATTCCAGGAAGGCTTTCGTTACACCACTGATGAATGTCCAAGTAATGCAATGCTGCTTCTTAGTGGTCTGTTCACACTCGAAACCGTGCTGTTCATTGGCTATCCACTCAATATCGGTCAGCTCTTCAATATCCTGTCCAGACTATCCAGATTCCTAAATGTTGGCAATCACCACTACAGAATGTTCCATTCAATCACGCGAATCTGGAATTCATCAGAGTCTCCACTCCTGGAAGGTTTTCGTGACACCACTGGTAAATGTCCAAGGAAGACAATGCTGGTTTTAAGCCGCCTGCTAACACACTCAGCCGTGCTGTTCAATTTGCTATCCACCCAACCCTATTCAGCTCTACATTTTCCTGTCCTCATAACCCAACCTTCAGAAATAATTGGTATCTCCTCCACAGAATGTTCCGTTCATTCACTGCGAATCTTAAATTCATCTGACTCTCAACTCCCGGCGGGTTATCGTTACACCACTTGTGAATGTCCAAGTAAGCCAATGCTGGTTTTCAGTGGCCTGTTCATACTAAGAGACGTGCTGTTCATTTGGCTATCCACTCCACCCTGTTCAGCTCTACATTCTCGTGTCCACAAAACCCAGCCTTCAGAAATCATTGGAATCACCACTAGAGAATGTTCCATTCATTCACTGCGAATCTGGAATTCATCTGAACCTCCACTCCTGGCAGGTTTTCGTTACGCTACTGGTGAATGTCCAAGTAACTCAATACTGGTTTTCAGTGGCATGTTCAACTCGCAGAAGTGCTGTTCAATGGGCTATCCACTCAATATTGGTCAGCTCTTCATTTTCCTCTCCACACAAACCAGCCTTCAGAAATCATTGGGCTCTCCACTACAGACTGTTCCATTCATTCACTGCGATTCTGCAATTCATCTGACTCTCCGCTCCAGGCAGGTTTTCATTACAGCACTGGTGAATGACCAAGTAATCCAATGCTGGTTTTCAGCCGCCTTTTCACACTCGCAGTGTGCTGTTCAATTGTCTATCCACTCAAACCTGGTCAGCCTTTCATTTTCTTTTCCACAATATCAGACTTCAGAAATCATTGAATCGCCAGTACAGAATGTTCCATTCATTCACTGCCAATCTGGAATTCATCTGAATCTGCACTCCAGGTAGGCTTTCATTACACCACTTATGAATGTCCAAGTAACACAATGCTGGTTTTCAGCGGTCTGTTCACATTCTAAGCCCTGCTTTTTACTGGGTATCCACACAACTGTGGTCAGCTCTTCATTTTCATGTCCAAACAATCCAGACTTGAGAAATCATTGCAATCTCCAGTACAGAATGTTCCATTCATTCACTGCGAATCTGGAATTCAACTGAATCTCCACTACCTGCAGATTTATCTTACACCACTTGTGAATGTCCAAGTAAAACAATGCTGGTTTTCAGAGGCCTGTTCATGTTCGCAGTCGTGCTGTTCAATTGGCTATCCACTCAACCTGTTTTGCTCCTCATTTTCCTGTGCACACAACCCAGCCTTCAGAAATCATTGTAATCTCCACTACAGGATGTTCCATTCATTCACTGGGAATCTGGAATTCATCTGAATCTGCACTCCACGCAGGCTTTCGTTACACCACTGCTGAAAGTCGAAGTAATGCAATACTGGTTTTCAGTGGTCTGTTCACATTCGAAGCCGAGGCTTTTTACAGGCTATCCACTCAACACTGGTCAGCTCTTCATTTTCGTGTCCCCACAATCCAGATTTCAGAAATCATTGCAATCTCCACTACAGAATGTTCCATTCATTCACTGCGAGTCTGGAGTTTATCTGATTCTCCACTCCCGCCTGGTTAACATTACACCACTTGTGAATGTCCAAGTAAGCCAATGCTGGTTTTCAGAGGCCTGTTCATACTCGCAGCCGTGCTGTTTAATTGACAATTCACTCCACCCTGTTCAGCTCTTCATTGTCCCACCACACTACCAGCCTTCAGAAATCTTTGTTATCTCCACTACAGAATGTTCCATTCATTCACTGCGAATCTGGAATTCATCTGACTCTCAACTCCACGCAGGTTTTCATTACACCACTGTTGAATGTCCAAGTAACCCAATGCTGGTTTTCAGCGGCCTGTTCATATTCGCAGCCCTGCTGTTTACTTGGCTATCGATTCAAGCCTGGTCAGCTCTTCATTTTCCTGTCCACACAACACAGGCTTCAGAAATCATTGGAATCTCCTCTACAGAATGTTCCATTCATTCACTGCGAATGTGGAATTCAACTGACTCTCCACTCCATGCAGGTTTTCCTTACACCACTGATGAATGTCCAAGTAACCCAATGCTGGTTTTCAGCTGCATGTTCACACTCGCAGCCATGCTATACAATTGGCTTTCCACTAAATCCTGATTAGTTCTTGATTTTCCTTCCACACGACCCAGCCTTCAGAAATCGTTGGAATCTCCACTAGAGAATGTTCCATTCATTCACTGCGAATCTGGAATTCCTCTGAACCTCCACTCCCGGCAGGTTTTCGTTACACCACTGTTGAATGTCCAAGTAACCCAATGTTTTAAGTGTTTTCTTCACAAGCGCAGTGGTGCTGTTCAATTGGCTATCCACTCAACCCTGGCCAGCTCTACATTTTCCTGTCCACACCACAGAGACTGGAGAAATCATTGTTATCTCCACTACAGAATGTTCCATTCATTCACAGCGAATCTGGAATTCATCTGAATCTCCACTCCCGGCAGGTTTTCGTGACACCACTGGTAAATATCCAAGTAAGCCAATGCTGGTTTTAAGTGGCCTGCTCATACTCTCAGCCGTGCTGTTCAATTTGCTATCCACTCAACCCTCTTCAGCTCCATTTTCCTGTCCACATAACCCAAACTTCAGAAACAATTGGTATCTCCTCCACAGAATGTTCCATTCATTGACGGCAAATCTGAAATTCATCTAATTCTCAACTCCCGTCAGGTTTTCGTTACACCACTTGTGAATGTCCAATTAAGCCAAAGCTGGTTTTCAGTGGCCTGTTCTTACTACGAGACGTGCTGTTCATTTGGCTATCCATTCCACCCTGTTCAGCTCTACATTTTCGTGTCCACAAAACCCAGCCTTCAGAAATCATTGGAATCACCACTAGAGAATGTTCCATTCATTCACTGCGAATCTGGAATTCATCTGAATCTCCACTCCCGGCAGGTTTTCATTGCACCACTGCTGAATGTTCAAGTAACGCAATGATGGTTTTCAGCGGTCTATTCACACTCGAACCCGTGCTGTTCACGGTCTAGCGACTCAACACTGGTGAGTTCTTCTTTTTCCAGTTCAGACAATACAAACCTCAGAAACCATTGCAATCTACACTACAGAATGTTTCATTCATTCAGGCGAATCTTGAATTCATCTTGTTCTCCACTCCCAGCAGGTTTTCGTTTCACCACTGGTGAATGTCCAAGCAACCCAAGGCTGGTTTCAGCTGCGTGTTAACACTCGCAGCCGTGCTGTTCAATTGGCTATCCAGTGAACGCTGGTTAGCTCTTGATTTTCCTTCCACACACCGAGCCTTCAGAAATCATTCTTATCTCCACTTCAGAATGTTCCATTCGTTCCCTGCGAATCTGGAATTCCTCTGACTCTCCACACCAGGCAGATTTTCCTAACAACACTGGTGAATGACCAGGTAATCCAATGCTGGTTTTCAGCGGCTGTTCACACTCACAGCCTTGCTGTTCAATTGGCAATCCAGTCAAACCTAGTCAGCTCTTCATTTTCCTGTCCACACAACCCAGCGTTCAGAAATCATTGGAATCTCTACTACAGAAATTTCCATTCATTCACTGTGAATCTGGAAATACTCTGAATCTGCATTCCAGGAAGGCTTTCGTTACACCACTGATGAATGTCCAAGTAATGCAATGCTGCTTCTTAGTGGTCTGTTCACACTCGAAACCGTGCTGTTCATTGGCTATCCACTCAATATCGGTCAGCTCTTCAATATCCTGTCCAGACTATCCAGATTCCTAAATGTTGGCAATCACCACTACAGAATGTTCCATTCAATCACGCGAATCTGGAATTCATCAGAGTCTCCACTCCTGGAAGGTTTTCGTGACACCACTGGTAAATGTCCAAGGAAGACAATGCTGGTTTTAAGCCGCCTGCTAACACACTCAGCCGTGCTGTTCAATTTGCTATCCACCCAACCCTATTCAGCTCTACATTTTCCTGTCCTCATAACCCAACCTTCAGAAATAATTGGTATCTCCTCCACAGAATGTTCCGTTCATTCACTGCGAATCTTAAATTCATCTGACTCTCAACTCCCGGCGGGTTATCGTTACACCACTTGTGAATGTCCAAGTAAGCCAATGCTGGTTTTCAGTGGCCTGTTCATACTAAGAGACGTGCTGTTCATTTGGCTATCCACTCCACCCTGTTCAGCTCTACATTTTCGTGTCCACAAAACCCAGCCTTCAGAAATCATTGGAATCACCACTAGAGAATGTTCCATTCATTCACTGCGAATCTGGAATTCCTCTGAACCTCCACTCCTGGCAGGTTTTCGTTACGCCACTGGTGAATGTCCAAGTAACTCAATACTGGTTTTCAGAGGCATGTTCAACTCGCAGAAGTGCTGTTCAATGGGCTATCCACTCAATATTGGTCAGCTCTTCATTTTCCTCTCCACACAAACCAGCCTTCAGAAATCATTGGGCTCTCCACTACAGACTGTTCCATTCATTCACTGCGATTCTGCAATTCATCTGACTCTCCGCTCCAGGCAGGTTTTCATTACAGCACTGGTGAATGACCAAGTAATCCAATGCTGGTTTTCAGCCGCCTTTTCACACTCGCAGTGTGCTGTTCAATTGTCTATCCACTCAAACCTGGTCAGCCTTTCATTTTCTTTTCCACAATATCAGACTTCAGAAATCATTGGAATCGCCAGTACAGAATGTTCCATTCATTCACTGCCAATCTGGAATTCATCTGAATCTGCACTCCAGGTAGGCTTTCATTACACCACTTATGAATGTCCAAGTAACACAATGCTGGTTTTCAGCGGTCTGTTCACACTCTAAGCCCTGCTTTTTACTGGGTATCCACACAACTGTGGTCAGCTCTTCATTTTCATGTCCAAACAATCCAGACTTGAGAAATCATTGCAATCTCCAGTACAGAATGTTCCATTCATTCACTGCGAATCTGGAATTCAACTGAATCTCCACTACCTGCAGATTTATCTTACACCACTTGTGAATGTCCAAGTAAAACAATGCTGGTTTTCAGAGGCCTGTTCATGTTCGCAGTCGTGCTGTTCAATTGGCTATCCACTCAACCTGTTTTGCTCCTCATTTTCCTGTGCACACAACCCAGCCTTCAGAAATCATTGTAATCTCCACTACAGGATGTTCCATTCATTCACTGGGAATCTGGAATTCATCTGAATCTGCACTCCACGCAGGCTTTCGTTACACCACTGCTGAAAGTCGAAGTAATGCAATACTGGTTTTCAGTGGTCTGTTCACATTCGAAGCCGAGGCTTTTTACAGGCTATCCACTCAACACTGGTCAGCTCTTCATTTTCGTGTCCCCACAATCCAGATTTCAGAAATCATTGCAATCTCCACTACAGAATGTTCCATTCATTCACTGCGAGTCTGGAGTTTATCTGATTCTCCACTCCCGCCTGGTTAACAGTACACCACTTGTGAATGTCCAAGTAAGCCAATGCTGGTTTTCAGAGGCCTGTTCATACTCGCAGCCGTGCTGTTTAATTGACAATTCACTCCACCCTGTTCAGCTCTTCATTGTCCCACCACACTACCAGCCTTCAGAAATCTTTGTTATCTCCACTACAGAATGTTCCATTCATTCACTGCGAATCTGGAATTCATCTGACTCTCAACTCCACGCAGGTTTTCATTACACCACTGTTGAATGTCCAAGTAACCCAATGCTGGTTTTCAGCGGCCTGTTCATATTCGCAGCCCTGCTGTTTACTTGGCTATCGATTCAAGCCTGGTCAGCTCTTCATTTTCCTGTCCACACAACACAGGCTTCAGAAATCATTGGAATCTCCTCTACAGAATGTTCCATTCATTCACTGCGAATGTGGAATTCAACTGACTCTCCACTCCATGCAGGTTTTCCTTACACCACTGATGAATGTCCAAGTAACCCAATGCTGGTTTTCAGCTGCATGTTCACACTCGCAGCCATGCTATACAATTGGCTTTCCACTAAATCCTGATTAGTTCTTGATTTTCCTTCCACACGACCCAGCCTTCAGAAATCGTTGGAATCTCCACTAGAGAATGTTCCATTCATTCACTGCGAATCTGGAATTCCTCTGAACCTCCACTCCCGGCAGGTTTTCGTTACACCACTGTTGAATGTCCAAGTAACCCAATGTTTTAAGTGTTTTCTTCACAAGCGCAGTGGTGCTGTTCAATTGGCTATCCACTCAACCCTGGCCAGCTCTACATTTTCCTGTCCACACCACAGAGACTGGAGAAATCATTGTTATCTCCACTGCAGAATGTTCCATTCATTCACAGCGAATCTGGAATTCATCTGAATCTCCACTCCCGGCAGGTTTTCGTGACACCACTGGTAAATATCCAAGTAAGCCAATGCTGGTTTTAAGTGGCCTGCTCATACTCTCAGCCGTGCTGTTCAATTTGCTATCCACTCAACCCTCTTCAGCTCCATTTTCCTGTCCACATAACCCAAACTTCAGAAACAATTGGTATCTCCTCCACAGAATGTTCCATTCATTGACGGCAAATCTGAAATTCATCTAATTCTCAACTCCCGTCAGGTTTTCGTTACACCACTTGTGAATGTCCAATTAAGCCAAAGCTGGTTTTCAGTGGCCTGTTCTTACTACGAGACGTGCTGTTCATTTGGCTATCCATTCCACCCTGTTCAGCTCTACATTTTCGTGTCCACAAAACCCAGCCTTCAGAAATCATTGGAATCACCACTAGAGAATGTTCCATTCATTCACTGCGAATCTGGAATTCATCTGAATCTCCACTCCCGGCAGGTTTTCATTGCACCACTGCTGAATGTTCAAGTAACGCAATGATGGTTTTCAGCGGTCTATTCACACTCGAACCCGTGCTGTTCACGGTCTAGCGACTCAACACTGGTGAGTTCTTCTTTTTCCAGTTCAGACAATACAAACCTCAGAAACCATTGCAATCTACACTACAGAATGTTTCATTCATTCAGGCGAATCTTGAATTCATCTTGTTCTCCACTCCCAGCAGGTTTTCGTTTCACCACTGGTGAATGTCCAAGCAACCCAAGGCTGGTTTCAGCTGCGTGTTAACACTCGCAGCCGTGCTGTTCAATTGGCTATCCAGTGAACGCTGGTTAGCTCTTGATTTTCCTTCCACACACCGAGCCTTCAGAAATCATTCTTATCTCCACTTCAGAATGTTCCATTCGTTCCCTGCGAATCTGGAATTCCTCTGACTCTCCACACCAGGCAGATTTTCCTAACAACACTGGTGAATGACCAGGTAATCCAATGCTGGTTTTCAGCGGCTGTTCACACTCACAGCCTTGCTGTTCAATTGGCAATCCAGTCAAACCTAGTCAGCTCTTCATTTTCCTGTCCACACAACCCAGCGTTCAGAAATCATTGGAATCTCTACTACAGAAATTTCCATTCATTCACTGTGAATCTGGAAATACTCTGAATCTGCATTCCAGGAAGGCTTTCGTTACACCACTGATGAATGTCCAAGTAATGCAATGCTGCTTCTTAGTGGTCTGTTCACACTCGAAACCGTGCTGTTCATTGGCTATCCTCTCAATATCGGTCAGCTCTTCAATATCCTGTCCAGACTATCCAGATTCCTAAATGTTGGCAATCACCACTACAGAATGTTCCATTCAATCACGCGAATCTGGAATTCATCAGAGTCTCCACTCCTGGAAGGTTTTCGTGACACCACTGGTAAATGTCCAAGGAAGACAATGCTGGTTTTAAGCCGCCTGCTAACACACTCAGCCGTGCTGTTCAATTTGCTATCCACCCAACCCTATTCAGCTCTACATTTTCCTGTCCTCATAACCCAACCTTCAGAAATAATTGGTATCTCCTCCACAGAATGTTCCGTTCATTCACTGCGAATCTTAAATTCATCTGACTCTCAACTCCCGGCGGGTTATCGTTACACCACTTGTGAATGTCCAAGTAAGCCAATGCTGGTTTTCAGTGGCCTGTTCATACTAAGAGACGTGCTGTTCATTTGGCTATCCACTCCACCCTGTTCAGCTCTACATTTTCGTGTCCACAAAACCCAGCCTTCAGAAATCATTGGAATCACCACTAGAGAATGTTCCATTCATTCACTGCGAATCTGGAATTCATCTGAACCTCCACTCCTGGCAGGTTTTCGTTACGCCACTGGTGAATGTCCAAGTAACTCAATACTGGTTTTCAGAGGCATGTTCAACTCGCAGAAGTGCTGTTCAATGGGCTATCCACTCAATATTGGTCAGCTCTTCATTTTCCTCTCCACACAAACCAGCCTTCAGAAATCATTGGGCTCTCCACTACAGACTGTTCCATTCATTCACTGCGATTCTGCAATTCATCTGACTCTCCGCTCCAGGCAGGTTTTCATTACAGCACTGGTGAATGACCAAGTAATCCAATGCTGGTTTTCAGCCGCCTTTTCACACTCGCAGTGTGCTGTTCAATTGTCTATCCACTCAAACCTGGTCAGCCTTTCATTTTCTTTTCCACAATATCAGACTTCAGAAATCATTGGAATCGCCAGTACAGAATGTTCCATTCATTCACTGCCAATCTGGAATTCATCTGAATCTGCACTCCAGGTAGGCTTTCATTACACCACTTATGAATGTCCAAGTAACACAATGCTGGTTTTCAGCGGTCTGTTCACACTCTAAGCCCTGCTTTTTACTGGGTATCCACACAACTGTGGTCAGCTCTTCATTTTCATGTCCAAACAATCCAGACTTGAGAAATCATTGCAATCTCCAGTACAGAATGTTCCATTCATTCACTGCGAATCTGGAATTCAACTGAATCTCCACTACCTGCAGATTTATCTTACACCACTTGTGAATGTCCAAGTAAAACAATGCTGGTTTTCAGAGGCCTGTTCATGTTCGCAGTCGTGCTGTTCAATTGGCTATCCACTCAACCTGTTTTGCTCCTCATTTTCCTGTGCACACAACCCAGCCTTCAGAAATCATTGTAATCTCCACTACAGGATGTTCCATTCATTCACTGGGAATCTGGAATTCATCTGAATCTGCACTCCACGCAGGCTTTCGTTACACCACTGCTGAAAGTCGAAGTAATGCAATACTGGTTTTCAGTGGTCTGTTCACATTCGAAGCCGAGGCTTTTTACAGGCTATCCACTCAACACTGGTCAGCTCTTCATTTTCGTGTCCCCACAATCCAGATTTCAGAAATCATTGCAATCTCCACTACAGAATGTTCCATTCATTCACTGCGAGTCTGGAGTTTATCTGATTCTCCACTCCCGCCTGGTTAACAGTACACCACTTGTGAATGTCCAAGTAAGCCAATGCTGGTTTTCAGAGGCCTGTTCATACTCGCAGCCGTGCTGTTTAATTGACAATTCACTCCACCCTGTTCAGCTCTTCATTGTCCCACCACACTACCAGCCTTCAGAAATCTTTGTTATCTCCACTACAGAATGTTCCATTCATTCACTGCGAATCTGGAATTCATCTGACTCTCAACTCCACGCAGGTTTTCATTACACCACTGTTGAATGTCCAAGTAACCCAATGCTGGTTTTCAGCGGCCTGTTCATATTCGCAGCCCTGCTGTTTACTTGGCTATCGATTCAAGCCTGGTCAGCTCTTCATTTTCCTGTCCACACAACACAGGCTTCAGAAATCATTGGAATCTCCTCTACAGAATGTTCCATTCATTCACTGCGAATGTGGAATTCAACTGACTCTCCACTCCATGCAGGTTTTCCTTACACCACTGATGAATGTCCAAGTAACCCAATGCTGGTTTTCAGCTGCATGTTCACACTCGCAGCCATGCTATACAATTGGCTTTCCACTAAATCCTGATTAGTTCTTGATTTTCCTTCCACACGACCCAGCCTTCAGAAATCGTTGGAATCTCCACTAGAGAATGTTCCATTCATTCACTGCGAATCTGGAATTCCTCTGAACCTCCACTCCCGGCAGGTTTTCGTTACACCACTGTTGAATGTCCAAGTAACCCAATGTTTTAAGTGTTTTCTTCACAAGCGCAGTGGTGCTGTTCAATTGGCTATCCACTCAACCCTGGCCAGCTCTACATTTTCCTGTCCACACCACAGAGACTGGAGAAATCATTGTTATCTCCACTACAGAATGTTCCATTCATTCACAGCGAATCTGGAATTCATCTGAATCTCCACTCCCGGCAGGTTTTCGTGACACCACTGGTAAATATCCAAGTAAGCCAATGCTGGTTTTAAGTGGCCTGCTCATACTCTCAGCCGTGCTGTTCAATTTGCTATCCACTCAACCCTCTTCAGCTCCATTTTCCTGTCCACATAACCCAAACTTCAGAAACAATTGGTATCTCCTCCACAGAATGTTCCATTCATTGACGGCAAATCTGAAATTCATCTAATTCTCAACTCCCGTCAGGTTTTCGTTACACCACTTGTGAATGTCCAATAAAGCCAAAGCTGGTTTTCAGTGGCCTGTTCTTACTACGAGACGTGCTGTTCATTTGGCTATCCATTCCACCCTGTTCAGCTCTACATTTTCGTGTCCACAAAACCCAGCCTTCAGAAATCATTGGAATCACCACTAGAGAATGTTCCATTCATTCACTGCGAATCTGGAATTCATCTGAATCTCCACTCCCGGCAGGTTTTCATTGCACCACTGCTGAATGTTCAAGTAACGCAATGATGGTTTTCAGCGGTCTATTCACACTCGAACCCGTGCTGTTCACGGTCTAGCGACTCAACACTGGTGAGTTCTTCTTTTTCCAGTTCAGACAATACAAACCTCAGAAACCATTGCAATCTACACTACAGAATGTTTCATTCATTCAGGCGAATCTTGAATTCATCTTGTTCTCCACTCCCAGCAGGTTTTCGTTTCACCACTGGTGAATGTCCAAGCAACCCAAGGCTGGTTTCAGCTGCGTGTTAACACTCGCAGCCGTGCTGTTCAATTGGCTATCCAGTGAACGCTGGTTAGCTCTTGATTTTCCTTCCACACACCGAGCCTTCAGAAATCATTCTTATCTCCACTTCAGAATGTTCCATTCGTTCCCTGCGAATCTGGAATTCCTCTGACTCTCCACACCAGGCAGATTTTCCTAACAACACTGGTGAATGACCAGGTAATCCAATGCTGGTTTTCAGCGGCTGTTCACACTCACAGCCTTGCTGTTCAATTGGCAATCCAGTCAAACCTAGTCAGCTCTTCATTTTCCTGTCCACACAACCCAGCGTTCAGAAATCATTGGAATCTCTACTACAGAAATTTCCATTCATTCACTGTGAATCTGGAAATACTCTGAATCTGCATTCCAGGAAGGCTTTCGTTACACCACTGATGAATGTCCAAGTAATGCAATGCTGCTTCTTAGTGGTCTGTTCACACTCGAAACCGTGCTGTTCATTGGCTATCCACTCAATATCGGTCAGCTCTTCAATATCCTGTCCAGACTATCCAGATTCCTAAATGTTGGCAATCACCACTACAGAATGTTCCATTCAATCACGCGAATCTGGAATTCATCAGAGTCTCCACTCCTGGAAGGTTTTCGTGACACCACTGGTAAATGTCCAAGGAAGACAATGCTGGTTTTAAGCCGCCTGCTAACACACTCAGCCGTGCTGTTCAATTTGCTATCCACCCAACCCTATTCAGCTCTACATTTTCCTGTCCTCATAACCCAACCTTCAGAAATAATTGGTATCTCCTCCACAGAATGTTCCGTTCATTCACTGCGAATCTTAAATTCATCTGACTCTCAACTCCCGGCGGGTTATCGTTACACCACTTGTGAATGTCCAAGTAAGCCAATGCTGGTTTTCAGTGGCCTGTTCATACTAAGAGACGTGCTGTTCATTTGGCTATCCACTCCACCCTGTTCAGCTCTACATTTTCGTGTCCACAAAACCCAGCCTTCAGAAATCATTGGAATCACCACTAGAGAATGTTCCATTCATTCACTGCGAATCTGGAATTCATCTGAACCTCCACTCCTGGCAGGTTTTCGTTACGCCACTGGTGAATGTCCAAGTAACTCAATACTGGTTTTCAGAGGCATGTTCAACTCGCAGAAGTGCTGTTCAATGGGCTATCCACTCAATATTGGTCAGCTCTTCATTTTCCTCTCCACACAAACCAGCCTTCAGAAATCATTGGGCTCTCCACTACAGACTGTTCCATTCATTCACTGCGATTCTGCAATTCATCTGACTCTCCGCTCCAGGCAGGTTTTCATTACAGCACTGGTGAATGACCAAGTAATCCAATGCTGGTTTTCAGCCGCCTTTTCACACTCGCAGTGTGCTGTTCAATTGTCTATCCACTCAAACCTGGTCAGCCTTTCATTTTCTTTTCCACAATATCAGACTTCAGAAATCATTGGAATCGCCAGTACAGAATGTTCCATTCATTCACTGCCAATCTGGAATTCATCTGAATCTGCACTCCAGGTAGGCTTTCATTACACCACTTATGAATGTCCAAGTAACACAATGCTGGTTTTCAGCGGTCTGTTCACACTCTAAGCCCTGCTTTTTACTGGGTATCCACACAACTGTGGTCAGCTCTTCATTTTCATGTCCAAACAATCCAGACTTGAGAAATCATTGCAATCTCCAGTACAGAATGTTCCATTCATTCACTGCGAATCTGGAATTCAACTGAATCTCCACTACCTGCAGATTTATCTTACACCACTTGTGAATGTCCAAGTAAAACAATGCTGGTTTTCAGAGGCCTGTTCATGTTCGCAGTCGTGCTGTTCAATTGGCTATCCACTCAACCTGTTTTGCTCCTCATTTTCCTGTGCACACAACCCAGCCTTCAGAAATCATTGTAATCTCCACTACAGGATGTTCCATTCATTCACTGGGAATCTGGAATTCATCTGAATCTGCACTCCACGCAGGCTTTCGTTACACCACTGCTGAAAGTCGAAGTAATGCAATACTGGTTTTCAGTGGTCTGTTCACATTCGAAGCCGAGGCTTTTTACAGGCTATCCACTCAACACTGGTCAGCTCTTCATTTTCGTGTCCCCACAATCCAGATTTCAGAAATCATTGCAATCTCCACTACAGAATGTTCCATTCATTCACTGCGAGTCTGGAGTTTATCTGATTCTCCACTCCCGCCTGGTTAACAGTACACCACTTGTGAATGTCCAAGTAAGCCAATGCTGGTTTTCAGAGGCCTGTTCATACTCGCAGCCGTGCTGTTTAATTGACAATTCACTCCACCCTGTTCAGCTCTTCATTGTCCCACCACACTACCAGCCTTCAGAAATCTTTGTTATCTCCACTACAGAATGTTCCATTCATTCACTGCGAATCTGGAATTCATCTGACTCTCAACTCCACGCAGGTTTTCATTACACCACTGTTGAATGTCCAAGTAACCCAATGCTGGTTTTCAGCGGCCTGTTCATATTCGCAGCCCTGCTGTTTACTTGGCTATCGATTCAAGCCTGGTCAGCTCTTCATTTTCCTGTCCACACAACACAGGCTTCAGAAATCATTGGAATCTCCTCTACAGAATGTTCCATTCATTCACTGCGAATGTGGAATTCAACTGACTCTCCACTCCATGCAGGTTTTCCTTACACCACTGATGAATGTCCAAGTAACCCAATGCTGGTTTTCAGCTGCATGTTCACACTCGCAGCCATGCTATACAATTGGCTTTCCACTAAATCCTGATTAGTTCTTGATTTTCCTTCCACACGACCCAGCCTTCAGAAATCGTTGGAATCTCCACTAGAGAATGTTCCATTCATTCACTGCGAATCTGGAATTCCTCTGAACCTCCACTCCCGGCAGGTTTTCGTTACACCACTGTTGAATGTCCAAGTAACCCAATGTTTTAAGTGTTTTCTTCACAAGCGCAGTGGTGCTGTTCAATTGGCTATCCACTCAACCCTGGCCAGCTCTACATTTTCCTGTCCACACCACAGAGACTGGAGAAATCATTGTTATCTCCACTACAGAATGTTCCATTCATTCACAGCGAATCTGGAATTCATCTGAATCTCCACTCCCGGCAGGTTTTCGTGACACCACTGGTAAATATCCAAGTAAGCCAATGCTGGTTTTAAGTGGCCTGCTCATACTCTCAGCCGTGCTGTTCAATTTGCTATCCACTCAACCCTCTTCAGCTCCATTTTCCTGTCCACATAACCCAAACTTCAGAAACAATTGGTATCTCCTCCACAGAATGTTCCATTCATTGACGGCAAATCTGAAATTCATCTAATTCTCAACTCCCGTCAGGTTTTCGTTACACCACTTGTGAATGTCCAATAAAGCCAAAGCTGGTTTTCAGTGGCCTGTTCTTACTACGAGACGTGCTGTTCATTTGGCTATCCATTCCACCCTGTTCAGCTCTACATTTTCGTGTCCACAAAACCCAGCCTTCAGAAATCATTGGAATCACCACTAGAGAATGTTCCATTCATTCACTGCGAATCTGGAATTCATCTGAATCTCCACTCCCGGCAGGTTTTCATTGCACCACTGCTGAATGTTCAAGTAACGCAATGATGGTTTTCAGCGGTCTATTCACACTCGAACCCGTGCTGTTCACGGTCTAGCGACTCAACACTGGTGAGTTCTTCTTTTTCCAGTTCAGACAATACAAACCTCAGAAACCATTGCAATCTACACTACAGAATGTTTCATTCATTCAGGCGAATCTTGAATTCATCTTGTTCTCCACTCCCAGCAGGTTTTCGTTTCACCACTGGTGAATGTCCAAGCAACCCAAGGCTGGTTTCAGCTGCGTGTTAACACTCGCAGCCGTGCTGTTCAATTGGCTATCCAGTGAACGCTGGTTAGCTCTTGATTTTCCTTCCACACACCGAGCCTTCAGAAATCATTCTTATCTCCACTTCAGAATGTTCCATTCGTTCCCTGCGAATCTGGAATTCCTCTGACTCTCCACACCAGGCAGATTTTCCTAACAACACTGGTGAATGACCAGGTAATCCAATGCTGGTTTTCAGCGGCTGTTCACACTCACAGCCTTGCTGTTCAATTGGCAATCCAGTCAAACCTAGTCAGCTCTTCATTTTCCTGTCCACACAACCCAGCGTTCAGAAATCATTGGAATCTCTACTACAGAAATTTCCATTCATTCACTGTGAATCTGGAAATACTCTGAATCTGCATTCCAGGAAGGCTTTCGTTACACCACTGATGAATGTCCAAGTAATGCAATGCTGCTTCTTAGTGGTCTGTTCACACTCGAAACCGTGCTGTTCATTGGCTATCCACTCAATATCGGTCAGCTCTTCAATATCCTGTCCAGACTATCCAGATTCCTAAATGTTGGCAATCACCACTACAGAATGTTCCATTCAATCACGCGAATCTGGAATTCATCAGAGTCTCCACTCCTGGAAGGTTTTCGTGACACCACTGGTAAATGTCCAAGGAAGACAATGCTGGTTTTAAGCCGCCTGCTAACACACTCAGCCGTGCTGTTCAATTTGCTATCCACCCAACCCTATTCAGCTCTACATTTTCCTGTCCTCATAACCCAACCTTCAGAAATAATTGGTATCTCCTCCACAGAATGTTCCGTTCATTCACTGCGAATCTTAAATTCATCTGACTCTCAACTCCCGGCGGGTTATCGTTACACCACTTGTGAATGTCCAAGTAAGCCAATGCTGGTTTTCAGTGGCCTGTTCATACTAAGAGACGTGCTGTTCATTTGGCTATCCACTCCACCCTGTTCAGCTCTACATTTTCGTGTCCACAAAACCCAGCCTTCAGAAATCATTGGAATCACCACTAGAGAATGTTCCATTCATTCACTGCGAATCTGGAATTCATCTGAACCTCCACTCCTGGCAGGTTTTCGTTACGCCACTGGTGAATGTCCAAGTAACTCAATACTGGTTTTCAGAGGCATGTTCAACTCGCAGAAGTGCTGTTCAATGGGCTATCCACTCAATATTGGTCAGCTCTTCATTTTCCTCTCCACACAAACCAGCCTTCAGAAATCATTGGGCTCTCCACTACAGACTGTTCCATTCATTCACTGCGATTCTGCAATTCATCTGACTCTCCGCTCCAGGCAGGTTTTCATTACAGCACTGGTGAATGACCAAGTAATCCAATGCTGGTTTTCAGCCGCCTTTTCACACTCGCAGTGTGCTGTTCAATTGTCTATCCACTCAAACCTGGTCAGCCTTTCATTTTCTTTTCCACAATATCAGACTTCAGAAATCATTGGAATCGCCAGTACAGAATGTTCCATTCATTCACTGCCAATCTGGAATTCATCTGAATCTGCACTCCAGGTAGGCTTTCATTACACCACTTATGAATGTCCAAGTAACACAATGCTGGTTTTCAGCGGTCTGTTCACACTCTAAGCCCTGCTTTTTACTGGGTATCCACACAACTGTGGTCAGCTCTTCATTTTCATGTCCAAACAATCCAGACTTGAGAAATCATTGCAATCTCCAGTACAGAATGTTCCATTCATTCACTGCGAATCTGGAATTCAACTGAATCTCCACTACCTGCAGATTTATCTTACACCACTTGTGAATGTCCAAGTAAAACAATGCTGGTTTTCAGAGGCCTGTTCATGTTCGCAGTCGTGCTGTTCAATTGGCTATCCACTCAACCTGTTTTGCTCCTCATTTTCCTGTGCACACAACCCAGCCTTCAGAAATCATTGTAATCTCCACTACAGGATGTTCCATTCATTCACTGGGAATCTGGAATTCATCTGAATCTGCACTCCACGCAGGCTTTCGTTACACCACTGCTGAAAGTCGAAGTAATGCAATACTGGTTTTCAGTGGTCTGTTCACATTCGAAGCCGAGGCTTTTTACAGGCTATCCACTCAACACTGGTCAGCTCTTCATTTTCGTGTCCCCACAATCCAGATTTCAGAAATCATTGCAATCTCCACTACAGAATGTTCCATTCATTCACTGCGAGTCTGGAGTTTATCTGATTCTCCACTCCCGCCTGGTTAACAGTACACCACTTGTGAATGTCCAAGTAAGCCAATGCTGGTTTTCAGAGGCCTGTTCATACTCGCAGCCGTGCTGTTTAATTGACAATTCACTCCACCCTGTTCAGCTCTTCATTGTCCCACCACACTACCAGCCTTCAGAAATCTTTGTTATCTCCACTACAGAATGTTCCATTCATTCACTGCGAATCTGGAATTCATCTGACTCTCAACTCCACGCAGGTTTTCATTACACCACTGTTGAATGTCCAAGTAACCCAATGCTGGTTTTCAGCGGCCTGTTCATATTCGCAGCCCTGCTGTTTACTTGGCTATCGGTTCAAGCCTGGTCAGCTCTTCATTTTCCTGTCCACACAACACAGGCTTCAGAAATCATTGGAATCTCCTCTACAGAATGTTCCATTCATTCACTGCGAATGTGGAATTCAACTGACTCTCCACTCCATGCAGGTTTTCCTTACACCACTGATGAATGTCCAAGTAACCCAATGCTGGTTTTCAGCTGCATGTTCACACTCGCAGCCATGCTATACAATTGGCTTTCCACTAAATCCTGATTAGTTCTTGATTTTCCTTCCACACGACCCAGCCTTCAGAAATCGTTGGAATCTCCACTAGAGAATGTTCCATTCATTCACTGCGAATCTGGAATTCCTCTGAACCCCCACTCCCGGCAGGTTTTCGTTACACCACTGTTGAATGTCCAAGTAACCCAATGTTTTAAGTGTTTTCTTCACAAGCGCAGTGGTGCTGTTCAATTGGCTATCCACTCAACCCTGGCCAGCTCTACATTTTCCTGTCCACACCACAGAGACTGGAGAAATCATTGTTATCTCCACTACAGAATGTTCCATTCATTCACAGCGAATCTGGAATTCATCTGAATCTCCACTCCCGGCAGGTTTTCGTGACACCACTGGTAAATATCCAAGTAAGCCAATGCTGGTTTTAAGTGGCCTGCTCATACTCTCAGCCGTGCTGTTCAATTTGCTATCCACTCAACCCTCTTCAGCTCCATTTTCCTGTCCACATAACCCAAACTTCAGAAACAATTGGTATCTCCTCCACAGAATGTTCCATTCATTGACGGCAAATCTGAAATTCATCTAATTCTCAACTCCCGTCAGGTTTTCGTTACACCACTTGTGAATGTCCAATTAAGCCAAAGCTGGTTTTCAGTGGCCTGTTCTTACTACGAGACGTGCTGTTCATTTGGCTATCCATTCCACCCTGTTCAGCTCTACATTTTCGTGTCCACAAAACCCAGCCTTCAGAAATCATTGGAATCACCACTAGAGAATGTTCCATTCATTCACTGCGAATCTGGAATTCATCTGAATCTCCACTCCCGGCAGGTTTTCATTGCACCACTGCTGAATGTTCAAGTAACGCAATGATGGTTTTCAGCGGTCTATTCACACTCGAACCCGTGCTGTTCACGGTCTAGCGACTCAACACTGGTGAGTTCTTCTTTTTCCAGTTCAGACAATACAAACCTCAGAAACCATTGCAATCTACACTACAGAATGTTTCATTCATTCACGCGAATCTTGAATTCATCTTGTTCTCCACTCCCAGCAGGTTTTCGTTTCACCACTGGTGAATGTCCAAGCAACCCAAGGCTGGTTTCAGCTGCGTGTTAACACTCGCAGCCGTGCTGTTCAATTGGCTATCCAGTGAACGCTGGTTAGCTCTTGATTTTCCTTCCACACACCGAGCCTTCAGAAATCATTCTTATCTCCACTTCAGAATGTTCCATTCGTTCCCTGCGAATCTGGAATTCCTCTGACTCTCCACACCAGGCAGATTTTCCTAACAACACTGGTGAATGACCAGGTAATCCAATGCTGGTTTTCAGCGGCTGTTCACACTCACAGCCTTGCTGTTCAATTGGCAATCCAGTCAAACCTAGTCAGCTCTTCATTTTCCTGTCCACACAATCCAGCGTTCAGAAATCATTGGAATCTCTACTACAGAAATTTCCATTCATTCACTGTGAATCTGGAAATACTCTGAATCTGCATTCCAGGAAGGCTTTCGTTACACCACTGATGAATGTCCAAGTAATGCAATGCTGCTTCTTAGTGGTCTGTTCACACTCGAAACCGTGCTGTTCATTGGCTATCCACTCAATATCGGTCAGCTCTTCAATATCCTGTCCAGACTATCCAGATTCCTAAATGTTGGCAATCACCACTACAGAATGTTCCATTCAATCACGCGAATCTGGAATTCATCAGAGTCTCCACTCCTGGAAGGTTTTCGTGACACCACTGGTAAATGTCCAAGGAAGACAATGCTGGTTTTAAGCCGCCTGCTAACACACTCAGCCGTGCTGTTCAATTTGCTATCCACCCAACCCTATTCAGCTCTACATTTTCCTGTCCTCATAACCCAACCTTCAGAAATAATTGGTATCTCCTCCACAGAATGTTCCGTTCATTCACTGCGAATCTTAAATTCATCTGACTCTCAACTCCCGGCGGGTTATCGTTACACCACTTGTGAATGTCCAAGTAAGCCAATGCTGGTTTTCAGTGGCCTGTTCATACTAAGAGACGTGCTGTTCATTTGGCTATCCACTCCACCCTGTTCAGCTCTACATTTTCGTGTCCACAAAACCCAGCCTTCAGAAATCATTGGAATCACCACTAGAGAATGTTCCATTCATTCACTGCGAATCTGGAATTCATCTGAACCTCCACTCCTGGCAGGTTTTCGTTACGCCACTGGTGAATGTCCAAGTAACTCAATACTGGTTTTCAGAGGCATGTTCAACTCGCAGAAGTGCTGTTCAATGGGCTATCCACTCAATATTGGTCAGCTCTTCATTTTCCTCTCCACACAAACCAGCCTTCAGAAATCATTGGGCTCTCCACTACAGACTGTTCCATTCATTCACTGCGATTCTGCAATTCATCTGACTCTCCGCTCCAGGCAGGTTTTCATTACAGCACTGGTGAATGACCAAGTAATCCAATGCTGGTTTTCAGCCGCCTTTTCACACTCGCAGTGTGCTGTTCAATTGTCTATCCACTCAAACCTGGTCAGCCTTTCATTTTCTTTTCCACAATATCAGACTTCAGAAATCATTGGAATCGCCAGTACAGAATGTTCCATTCATTCACTGCCAATCTGGAATTCATCTGAATCTGCACTCCAGGTAGGCTTTCATTACACCACTTATGAATGTCCAAGTAACACAATGCTGGTTTTCAGCGGTCTGTTCACACTCTAAGCCCTGCTTTTTACTGGGTATCCACACAACTGTGGTCAGCTCTTCATTTTCATGTCCAAACAATCCAGACTTGAGAAATCATTGCAATCTCCAGTACAGAATGTTCCATTCATTCACTGCGAATCTGGAATTCAACTGAATCTCCACTACCTGCAGATTTATCTTACACCACTTGTGAATGTCCAAGTAAAACAATGCTGGTTTTCAGAGGCCTGTTCATGTTCGCAGTCGTGCTGTTCAATTGGCTATCCACTCAACCTGTTTTGCTCCTCATTTTCCTGTGCACACAACCCAGCCTTCAGAAATCATTGTAATCTCCACTACAGGATGTTCCATTCATTCACTGGGAATCTGGAATTCATCTGAATCTGCACTCCACGCAGGCTTTCGTTACACCACTGCTGAAAGTCGAAGTAATGCAATACTGGTTTTCAGTGGTCTGTTCACATTCGAAGCCGAGGCTTTTTACAGGCTATCCACTCAACACTGGTCAGCTCTTCATTTTCGTGTCCCCACAATCCAGATTTCAGAAATCATTGCAATCTCCACTACAGAATGTTCCATTCATTCACTGCGAGTCTGGAGTTTATCTGATTCTCCACTCCCGCCTGGTTAACAGTACACCACTTGTGAATGTCCAAGTAAGCCAATGCTGGTTTTCAGAGGCCTGTTCATACTCGCAGCCGTGCTGTTTAATTGACAATTCACTCCACCCTGTTCAGCTCTTCATTGTCCCACCACACTACCAGCCTTCAGAAATCTTTGTTATCTCCACTACAGAATGTTCCATTCATTCACTGCGAATCTGGAATTCATCTGACTCTCAACTCCACGCAGGTTTTCATTACACCACTGTTGAATGTCCAAGTAACCCAATGCTGGTTTTCAGCGGCCTGTTCATATTCGCAGCCCTGCTGTTTACTTGGCTATCGATTCAAGCCTGGTCAGCTCTTCATTTTCCTGTCCACACAACACAGGCTTCAGAAATCATTGGAATCTCCTCTACAGAATGTTCCATTCATTCACTGCGAATGTGGAATTCAACTGACTCTCCACTCCATGCAGGTTTTCCTTACACCACTGATGAATGTCCAAGTAACCCAATGCTGGTTTTCAGCTGCATGTTCACACTCGCAGCCATGCTATACAATTGGCTTTCCACTAAATCCTGATTAGTTCTTGATTTTCCTTCCACACGACCCAGCCTTCAGAAATCGTTGGAATCTCCACTAGAGAATGTTCCATTCATTCACTGCGAATCTGGAATTCCTCTGAACCCCCACTCCCGGCAGGTTTTCGTTACACCACTGTTGAATGTCCAAGTAACCCAATGTTTTAAGTGTTTTCTTCACAAGCGCAGTGGTGCTGTTCAATTGGCTATCCACTCAACCCTGGCCAGCTCTACATTTTCCTGTCCACACCACAGAGACTGGAGAAATCATTGTTATCTCCACTACAGAATGTTCCATTCATTCACAGCGAATCTGGAATTCATCTGAATCTCCACTCCCGGCAGGTTTTCGTGACACCACTGGTAAATATCCAAGTAAGCCAATGCTGGTTTTAAGTGGCCTGCTCATACTCTCAGCCGTGCTGTTCAATTTGCTATCCACTCAACCCTCTTCAGCTCCATTTTCCTGTCCACATAACCCAAACTTCAGAAACAATTGGTATCTCCTCCACAGAATGTTCCATTCATTGACGGCAAATCTGAAATTCATCTAATTCTCAACTCCCGTCAGGTTTTCGTTACACCACTTGTGAATGTCCAATTAAGCCAAAGCTGGTTTTCAGTGGCCTGTTCTTACTACGAGACGTGCTGTTCATTTGGCTATCCATTCCACCCTGTTCAGCTCTACATTTTCGTGTCCACAAAACCCAGCCTTCAGAAATCATTGGAATCACCACTAGAGAATGTTCCATTCATTCACTGCGAATCTGGAATTCATCTGAATCTCCACTCCCGGCAGGTTTTCATTGCACCACTGCTGAATGTTCAAGTAACGCAATGATGGTTTTCAGCGGTCTATTCACACTCGAACCCGTGCTGTTCACGGTCTAGCGACTCAACACTGGTGAGTTCTTCTTTTTCCAGTTCAGACAATACAAACCTCAGAAACCATTGCAATCTACACTACAGAATGTTTCATTCATTCAGGCGAATCTTGAATTCATCTTGTTCTCCACTCCCAGCAGGTTTTCGTTTCACCACTGGTGAATGTCCAAGCAACCCAAGGCTGGTTTCAGCTGCGTGTTAACACTCGCAGCCGTGCTGTTCAATTGGCTATCCAGTGAACGCTGGTTAGCTCTTGATTTTCCTTCCACACACCGAGCCTTCAGAAATCATTCTTATCTCCACTTCAGAATGTTCCATTCGTTCCCTGCGAATCTGGAATTCCTCTGACTCTCCACACCAGGCAGATTTTCCTAACAACACTGGTGAATGACCAGGTAATCCAATGCTGGTTTTCAGCGGCTGTTCACACTCACAGCCTTGCTGTTCAATTGGCAATCCAGTCAAACCTAGTCAGCTCTTCATTTTCCTGTCCACACAACCCAGCGTTCAGAAATCATTGGAATCTCTACTACAGAAATTTCCATTCATTCACTGTGAATCTGGAAATACTCTGAATCTGCATTCCAGGAAGGCTTTCGTTACACCACTGATGAATGTCCAAGTAATGCAATGCTGCTTCTTAGTGGTCTGTTCACACTCGAAACCGTGCTGTTCATTGGCTATCCACTCAATATCGGTCAGCTCTTCAATATCCTGTCCAGACTATCCAGATTCCTAAATGTTGGCAATCACCACTACAGAATGTTCCATTCAATCACGCGAATCTGGAATTCATCAGAGTCTCCACTCCTGGAAGGTTTTCGTGACACCACTGGTAAATGTCCAAGGAAGACAATGCTGGTTTTAAGCCGCCTGCTAACACACTCAGCCGTGCTGTTCAATTTGCTATCCACCCAACCCTATTCAGCTCTACATTTTCCTGTCCTCATAACCCAACCTTCAGAAATAATTGGTATCTCCTCCACAGAATGTTCCGTTCATTCACTGCGAATCTTAAATTCATCTGACTCTCAACTCCCGGCGGGTTATCGTTACACCACTTGTGAATGTCCAAGTAAGCCAATGCTGGTTTTCAGTGGCCTGTTCATACTAAGAGACGTGCTGTTCATTTGGCTATCCACTCCACCCTGTTCAGCTCTACATTCTCGTGTCCACAAAACCCAGCCTTCAGAAATCATTGGAATCACCACTAGAGAATGTTCCATTCATTCACTGCGAATCTGGAATTCATCTGAACCTCCACTCCTGGCAGGTTTTCGTTACGCCACTGGTGAATGTCCAAGTAACTCAATACTGGTTTTCAGAGGCATGTTCAACTCGCAGAAGTGCTGTTCAATGGGCTATCCACTCAATATTGGTCAGCTCTTCATTTTCCTCTCCACACAAACCAGCCTTCAGAAATCATTGGGCTCTCCACTACAGACTGTTCCATTCATTCACTGCGATTCTGCAATTCATCTGACTCTCCGCTCCAGGCAGGTTTTCATTACAGCACTGGTGAATGACCAAGTAATCCAGTGCTGGTTTTCAGCCGCCTTTTCACACTCGCAGTGTGCTGTTCAATTGTCTATCCACTCAAACCTGGTCAGCCTTTCATTTTCTTTTCCACAATATCAGACTTCAGAAATCATTGGAATCGCCAGTACAGAATGTTCCATTCATTCACTGCCAATCTGGAATTCATCTGAATCTGCACTCCAGGTAGGCTTTCATTACACCACTTATGAATGTCCAAGTAACACAATGCTGGTTTTCAGCGGTCTGTTCACACTCTAAGCCCTGCTTTTTACTGGGTATCCACACAACTGTGGTCAGCTCTTCATTTTCATGTCCAAACAATCCAGACTTGAGAAATCATTGCAATCTCCAGTACAGAATGTTCCATTCATTCACTGCGAATCTGGAATTCAACTGAATCTCCACTACCTGCAGATTTATCTTACACCACTTGTGAATGTCCAAGTAAAACAATGCTGGTTTTCAGAGGCCTGTTCATGTTCGCAGTCGTGCTGTTCAATTGGCTATCCACTCAACCTGTTTTGCTCCTCATTTTCCTGTGCACACAACCCAGCCTTCAGAAATCATTGTAATCTCCACTACAGGATGTTCCATTCATTCACTGGGAATCTGGAATTCATCTGAATCTGCACTCCACGCAGGCTTTCGTTACACCACTGCTGAAAGTCGAAGTAATGCAATACTGGTTTTCAGTGGTCTGTTCACATTCGAAGCCGAGGCTTTTTACAGGCTATCCACTCAACACTGGTCAGCTCTTCATTTTCGTGTCCCCACAATCCAGATTTCAGAAATCATTGCAATCTCCACTACAGAATGTTCCATTCATTCACTGCGAGTCTGGAGTTTATCTGATTCTCCACTCCCGCCTGGTTAACAGTACACCACTTGTGAATGTCCAAGTAAGCCAATGCTGGTTTTCAGAGGCCTGTTCATACTCGCAGCCGTGCTGTTTAATTGACAATTCACTCCACCCTGTTCAGCTCTTCATTGTCCCACCACACTACCAGCCTTCAGAAATCTTTGTTATCTCCACTACAGAATGTTCCATTCATTCACTGCGAATCTGGAATTCATCTGACTCTCAACTCCACGCAGGTTTTCATTACACCACTGTTGAATGTCCAAGTAACCCAATGCTGGTTTTCAGTGGCCTGTTCATATTCGCAGCCCTGCTGTTTACTTGGCTATCGATTCAAGCCTGGTCAGCTCTTCATTTTCCTGTCCACACAACACAGGCTTCAGAAATCATTGGAATCTCCTCTACAGAATGTTCCATTCATTCACTGCGAATGTGGAATTCAACTGACTCTCCACTCCATGCAGGTTTTCCTTACACCACTGATGAATGTCCAAGTAACCCAATGCTGGTTTTCAGCTGCATGTTCACACTCGCAGCCATGCTATACAATTGGCTTTCCACTAAATCCTGATTAGTTCTTGATTTTCCTTCCACACGACCCAGCCTTCAGAAATCGTTGGAATCTCCACTAGAGAATGTTCCATTCATTCACTGCGAATCTGGAATTCCTCTGAACCTCCACTCCCGGCAGGTTTTCGTTACACCACTGTTGAATGTCCAAGTAACCCAATGTTTTAAGTGTTTTCTTCACAAGCGCAGTGGTGCTGTTCAATTGGCTATCCACTCAACCCTGGCCAGCTCTACATTTTCCTGTCCACACCACAGAGACTGGAGAAATCATTGTTATCTCCACTACAGAATGTTCCATTCATTCACAGCGAATCTGGAATTCATCTGAATCTCCACTCCCGGCAGGTTTTCGTGACACCACTGGTAAATATCCAAGTAAGCCAATGCTGGTTTTAAGTGGCCTGCTCATACTCTCAGCCGTGCTGTTCAATTTGCTATCCACTCAACCCTCTTCAGCTCCATTTTCCTGTCCACATAACCCAAACTTCAGAAACAATTGGTATCTCCTCCACAGAATGTTCCATTCATTGACGGCAAATCTGAAATTCATCTAATTCTCAACTCCCGTCAGGTTTTCGTTACACCACTTGTGAATGTCCAATTAAGCCAAAGCTGGTTTTCAGTGGCCTGTTCTTACTACGAGACGTGCTGTTCATTTGGCTATCCATTCCACCCTGTTCAGCTCTACATTTTCGTGTCCACAAAACCCAGCCTTCAGAAATCATTGGAATCACCACTAGAGAATGTTCCATTCATTCACTGCGAATCTGGAATTCATCTGAATCTCCACTCCCGGCAGGTTTTCATTGCACCACTGCTGAATGTTCAAGTAACGCAATGATGGTTTTCAGCGGTCTATTCACACTCGAACCCGTGCTGTTCACGGTCTAGCGACTCAACACTGGTGAGTTCTTCTTTTTCCAGTTCAGACAATACAAACCTCAGAAACCATTGCAATCTACACTACAGAATGTTTCATTCATTCAGGCGAATCTTGAATTCATCTTGTTCTCCACTCCCAGCAGGTTTTCGTTTCACCACTGGTGAATGTCCAAGCAACCCAAGGCTGGTTTCAGCTGCGTGTTAACACTCGCAGCCGTGCTGTTCAATTGGCTATCCAGTGAACGCTGGTTAGCTCTTGATTTTCCTTCCACACACCGAGCCTTCAGAAATCATTCTTATCTCCACTTCAGAATGTTCCATTCGTTCCCTGCGAATCTGGAATTCCTCTGACTCTCCACACCAGGCAGATTTTCCTAACAACACTGGTGAATGACCAGGTAATCCAATGCTGGTTTTCAGCGGCTGTTCACACTCACAGCCTTGCTGTTCAATTGGCAATCCAGTCAAACCTAGTCAGCTCTTCATTTTCCTGTCCACACAACCCAGCGTTCAGAAATCATTGGAATCTCTACTACAGAAATTTCCATTCATTCACTGTGAATCTGGAAATACTCTGAATCTGCATTCCAGGAAGGCTTTCGTTACACCACTGATGAATGTCCAAGTAATGCAATGCTGCTTCTTAGTGGTCTGTTCACACTCGAAACCGTGCTGTTCATTGGCTATCCACTCAATATCGGTCAGCTCTTCAATATCCTGTCCAGACTATCCAGATTCCTAAATGTTGGCAATCACCACTACAGAATGTTCCATTCAATCACGCGAATCTGGAATTCATCAGAGTCTCCACTCCTGGAAGGTTTTCGTGACACCACTGGTAAATGTCCAAGGAAGACAATGCTGGTTTTAAGCCGCCTGCTAACACACTCAGCCGTGCTGTTCAATTTGCTATCCACCCAACCCTATTCAGCTCTACATTTTCCTGTCCTCATAACCCAACCTTCAGAAATAATTGGTATCTCCTCCACAGAATGTTCCGTTCATTCACTGCGAATCTTAAATTCATCTGACTCTCAACTCCCGGCGGGTTATCGTTACACCACTTGTGAATGTCCAAGTAAGCCAATGCTGGTTTTCAGTGGCCTGTTCATACTAAGAGACGTGCTGTTCATTTGGCTATCCACTCCACCCTGTTCAGCTCTACATTTTCGTGTCCACAAAACCCAGCCTTCAGAAATCATTGGAATCACCACTAGAGAATGTTCCATTCATTCACTGCGAATCTGGAATTCATCTGAACCTCCACTCCTGGCAGGTTTTCGTTACGCCACTGGTGAATGTCCAAGTAACTCAATACTGGTTTTCAGAGGCATGTTCAACTCGCAGAAGTGCTGTTCAATGGGCTATCCACTCAATATTGGTCAGCTCTTCATTTTCCTCTCCACACAAACCAGCCTTCAGAAATCATTGGGCTCTCCACTACAGACTGTTCCATTCATTCACTGCGATTCTGCAATTCATCTGACTCTCCGCTCCAGGCAGGTTTTCATTACAGCACTGGTGAATGACCAAGTAATCCAATGCTGGTTTTCAGCCGCCTTTTCACACTCGCAGTGTGCTGTTCAATTGTCTATCCACTCAAACCTGGTCAGCCTTTCATTTTCTTTTCCACAATATCAGACTTCAGAAATCATTGGAATCGCCAGTACAGAATGTTCCATTCATTCACTGCCAATCTGGAATTCATCTGAATCTGCACTCCAGGTAGGCTTTCATTACAACACTTATGAATGTCCAAGTAACACAATGCTGGTTTTCAGCGGTCTGTTCACACTCTAAGCCCTGCTTTTTACTGGGTATCCACACAACTGTGGTAAGCTCTTCATTTTCATGTCCAAACAATCCAGACTTGAGAAATCATTGCAATCTCCAGTACAGAATGTTCCATTCATTCACTGCGAATCTGGAATTCAACTGAATCTCCACTACCTGCAGATTTATCTTACACCACTTGTGAATGTCCAAGTAAAACAATGCTGGTTTTCAGAGGCCTGTTCATGTTCGCAGTCGTGCTGTTCAATTGGCTATCCACTCAACCTGTTTTGCTCCTCATTTTCCTGTGCACACAACCCAGCCTTCAGAAATCATTGTAATCTCCACTACAGGATGTTCCATTCATTCACTGGGAATCTGGAATTCATCTGAATCTGCACTCCACGCAGGCTTTCGTTACACCACTGCTGAAAGTCGAAGTAATGCAATACTGGTTTTCAGTGGTCTGTTCACATTCGAAGCCGAGGCTTTTTACAGGCTATCCACTCAACACTGGTCAGCTCTTCATTTTCGTGTCCCCACAATCCAGATTTCAGAAATCATTGCAATCTCCACTACAGAATGTTCCATTCATTCACTGCGAGTCTGGAGTTTATCTGATTCTCCACTCCCGCCTGGTTAACAGTACACCACTTGTGAATGTCCAAGTAAGCCAATGCTGGTTTTCAGAGGCCTGTTCATACTCGCAGCCGTGCTGTTTAATTGACAATTCACTCCACCCTGTTCAGCTCTTCATTGTCCCACCACACTACCAGCCTTCAGAAATCTTTGTTATCTCCACTACAGAATGTTCCATTCATTCACTGCGAATCTGGAATTCATCTGACTCTCAACTCCACGCAGGTTTTCATTACACCACTGTTGAATGTCCAAGTAACCCAATGCTGGTTTTCAGCGGCCTGTTCATATTCGCAGCCCTGCTGTTTACTTGGCTATCGATTCAAGCCTGGTCAGCTCTTCATTTTCCTGTCCACACAACACAGGCTTCAGAAATCATTGGAATCTCCTCTACAGAATGTTCCATTCATTCACTGCGAATGTGGAATTCAACTGACTCTCCACTCCATGCAGGTTTTCCTTACACCACTGATGAATGTCCAAGTAACCCAATGCTGGTTTTCAGCTGCATGTTCACACTCGCAGCCATGCTATACAATTGGCTTTCCACTAAATCCTGATTAGTTCTTGATTTTCCTTCCACACGACCCAGCCTTCAGAAATCGTTGGAATCTCCACTAGAGAATGTTCCATTCATTCACTGCGAATCTGGAATTCCTCTGAACCTCCACTCCCGGCAGGTTTTCGTTACACCACTGTTGAATGTCCAAGTAACCCAATGTTTTAAGTGTTTTCTTCACAAGCGCAGTGGTGCTGTTCAATTGGCTATCCACTCAACCCTGGCCAGCTCTACATTTTCCTGTCCACACCACAGAGACTGGAGAAATCATTGTTATCTCCACTACAGAATGTTCCATTCATTCACAGCGAATCTGGAATTCATCTGAATCTCCACTCCCGGCAGGTTTTCGTGACACCACTGGTAAATATCCAAGTAAGCCAATGCTGGTTTTAAGTGGCCTGCTCATACTCTCAGCCGTGCTGTTCAATTTGCTATCCACTCAACCCTCTTCAGCTCCATTTTCCTGTCCACATAACCCAAACTTCAGAAACAATTGGTATCTCCTCCACAGAATGTTCCATTCATTGACGGCAAATCTGAAATTCATCTAATTCTCAACTCCCGTCAGGTTTTCGTTACACCACTTGTGAATGTCCAATTAAGCCAAAGCTGGTTTTCAGTGGCCTGTTCTTACTACGAGACGTGCTGTTCATTTGGCTATCCATTCCACCCTGTTCAGCTCTACATTTTCGTGTCCACAAAACCCAGCCTTCAGAAATCATTGGAATCACCACTAGAGAATGTTCCATTCATTCACTGCGAATCTGGAATTCATCTGAATCTCCACTCCCGGCAGGTTTTCATTGCACCACTGCTGAATGTTCAAGTAACGCAATGATGGTTTTCAGCGGTCTATTCACACTCGAACCCGTGCTGTTCACGGTCTAGCGACTCAACACTGGTGAGTTCTTCTTTTTCCAGTTCAGACAATACAAACCTCAGAAACCATTGCAATCTACACTACAGAATGTTTCATTCATTCAGGCGAATCTTGAATTCATCTTGTTCTCCACTCCCAGCAGGTTTTCGTTTCACCACTGGTGAATGTCCAAGCAACCCAAGGCTGGTTTCAGCTGCGTGTTAACACTCGCAGCCGTGCTGTTCAATTGGCTATCCAGTGAACGCTGGTTAGCTCTTGATTTTCCTTCCACACACCGAGCCTTCAGAAATCATTCTTATCTCCACTTCAGAATGTTCCATTCGTTCCCTGCGAATCTGGAATTCCTCTGACTCTCCACACCAGGCAGATTTTCCTAACAACACTGGTGAATGACCAGGTAATCCAATGCTGGTTTTCAGCGGCTGTTCACACTCACAGCCTTGCTGTTCAATTGGCAATCCAGTCAAACCTAGTCAGCTCTTCATTTTCCTGTCCACACAACCCAGCGTTCAGAAATCATTGGAATCTCTACTACAGAAATTTCCATTCATTCACTGTGAATCTGGAAATACTCTGAATCTGCATTCCAGGAAGGCTTTCGTTACACCACTGATGAATGTCCAAGTAATGCAATGCTGCTTCTTAGTGGTCTGTTCACACTCGAAACCGTGCTGTTCATTGGCTATCCACTCAATATCGGTCAGCTCTTCAATATCCTGTCCAGACTATCCAGATTCCTAAATGTTGGCAATCACCACTACAGAATGTTCCATTCAATCACGCGAATCTGGAATTCATCAGAGTCTCCACTCCTGGAAGGTTTTCGTGACACCACTGGTAAATGTCCAAGGAAGACAATGCTGGTTTTAAGCCGCCTGCTAACACACTCAGCCGTGCTGTTCAATTTGCTATCCACCCAACCCTATTCAGCTCTACATTTTCCTGTCCTCATAACCCAACCTTCAGAAATAATTGGTATCTCCTCCACAGAATGTTCCGTTCATTCACTGCGAATCTTAAATTCATCTGACTCTCAACTCCCGGCGGGTTATCGTTACACCACTTGTGAATGTCCAAGTAAGCCAATGCTGGTTTTCAGTGGCCTGTTCATACTAAGAGACGTGCTGTTCATTTGGCTATCCACTCCACCCTGTTCAGCTCTACATTTTCGTGTCCACAAAACCCAGCCTTCAGAAATCATTGGAATCACCACTAGAGAATGTTCCATTCATTCACTGCGAATCTGGAATTCCTCTGAACCTCCACTCCTGGCAGGTTTTCGTTACGCCACTGGTGAATGTCCAAGTAACTCAATACTGGTTTTCAGAGGCATGTTCAACTCGCAGAAGTGCTGTTCAATGGGCTATCCACTCAATATTGGTCAGCTCTTCATTTTCCTCTCCACACAAACCAGCCTTCAGAAATCATTGGGCTCTCCACTACAGACTGTTCCATTCATTCACTGCGATTCTGCAATTCATCTGACTCTCCGCTCCAGGCAGATTTTCATTACAGCACTGGTGAATGACCAAGTAATCCAATGCTGGTTTTCAGCCGCCTTTTCACACTCGCAGTGTGCTGTTCAATTGTCTATCCACTCAAACCTGGTCAGCCTTTCATTTTCTTTTCCACAATATCAGACTTCAGAAATCATTGGAATCGCCAGTACAGAATGTTCCATTCATTCACTGCCAATCTGGAATTCATCTGAATCTGCACTCCAGGTAGGCTTTCATTACACCACTTATGAATGTCCAAGTAACACAATGCTGGTTTTCAGCGGTCTGTTCACACTCTAAGCCCTGCTTTTTACTGGGTATCCACACAACTGTGGTCAGCTCTTCATTTTCATGTCCAAACAATCCAGACTTGAGAAATCATTGCAATCTCCAGTACAGAATGTTCCATTCATTCACTGCGAATCTGGAATTCAACTGAATCTCCACTACCTGCAGATTTATCTTACACCACTTGTGAATGTCCAAGTAAAACAATGCTGGTTTTCAGAGGCCTGTTCATGTTCGCAGTCGTGCTGTTCAATTGGCTATCCACTCAACCTGTTTTGCTCCTCATTTTCCTGTGCACACAACCCAGCCTTCAGAAATCATTGTAATCTCCACTACAGGATGTTCCATTCATTCACTGGGAATCTGGAATTCATCTGAATCTGCACTCCACGCAGGCTTTCGTTACACCACTGCTGAAAGTCGAAGTAATGCAATACTGGTTTTCAGTGGTCTGTTCACATTCGAAGCCGAGGCTTTTTACAGGCTATCCACTCAACACTGGTCAGCTCTTCATTTTCGTGTCCCCACAATCCAGATTTCAGAAATCATTGCAATCTCCACTACAGAATGTTCCATTCATTCACTGCGAGTCTGGAGTTTATCTGATTCTCCACTCCCGCCTGGTTAACAGTACACCACTTGTGAATGTCCAAGTAAGCCAATGCTGGTTTTCAGAGGCCTGTTCATACTCGCAGCCGTGCTGTTTAATTGACAATTCACTCCACCCTGTTCAGCTCTTCATTGTCCCACCACACTACCAGCCTTCAGAAATCTTTGTTATCTCCACTACAGAATGTTCCATTCATTCACTGCGAATCTGGAATTCATCTGACTCTCAACTCCACGCAGGTTTTCATTACACCACTGTTGAATGTCCAAGTAACCCAATGCTGGTTTTCAGCGGCCTGTTCATATTCGCAGCCCTGCTGTTTACTTGGCTATCGATTCAAGCCTGGTCAGCTCTTCATTTTCCTGTCCACACAACACAGGCTTCAGAAATCATTGGAATCTCCTCTACAGAATGTTCCATTCATTCACTGCGAATGTGGAATTCAACTGACTCTCCACTCCATGCAGGTTTTCCTTACACCACTGATGAATGTCCAAGTAACCCAATGCTGGTTTTCAGCTGCATGTTCACACTCGCAGCCATGCTATACAATTGGCTTTCCACTAAATCCTGATTAGTTCTTGATTTTCCTTCCACACGACCCAGCCTTCAGAAATCGTTGGAATCTCCACTAGAGAATGTTCCATTCATTCACTGCGAATCTGGAATTCCTCTGAACCTCCACTCCCGGCAGGTTTTCGTTACACCACTGTTGAATGTCCAAGTAACCCAATGTTTTAAGTGTTTTCTTCACAAGCGCAGTGGTGCTGTTCAATTGGCTATCCACTCAACCCTGGCCAGCTCTACATTTTCCTGTCCACACCACAGAGACTGGAGAAATCATTGCTATCTCCACTACAGAATGTTCCATTCATTCACAGCGAATCTGGAATTCATCTGAATCTCCACTCCCGGCAGGTTTTCGTGACACCACTGGTAAATATCCAAGTAAGCCAATGCTGGTTTTAAGTGGCCTGCTCATACTCTCAGCCGTGCTGTTCAATTTGCTATCCACTCAACCCTCTTCAGCTCCATTTTCCTGTCCACATAACCCAAACTTCAGAAACAATTGGTATCTCCTCCACAGAATGTTCCATTCATTGACGGCAAATCTGAAATTCATCTAATTCTCAACTCCCGTCAGGTTTTCGTTACACCACTTGTGAATGTCCAATTAAGCCAAAGCTGGTTTTCAGTGGCCTGTTCTTACTACGAGACGTGCTGTTCATTTGGCTATCCATTCCACCCTGTTCAGCTCTACATTTTCGTGTCCACAAAACCCAGCCTTCAGAAATCATTGGAATCACCACTAGAGAATGTTCCATTCATTCACTGCGAATCTGGAATTCATCTGAATCTCCACTCCCGGCAGGTTTTCATTGCACCACTGCTGAATGTTCAAGTAACGCAATGATGGTTTTCAGCGGTCTATTCACACTCGAACCCGTGCTGTTCACGGTCTAGCGACTCAACACTGGTGAGTTCTTCTTTTTCCAGTTCAGACAATACAAACCTCAGAAACCATTGCAATCTACACTACAGAATGTTTCATTCATTCAGGCGAATCTTGAATTCATCTTGTTCTCCACTCCCAGCAGGTTTTCGTTTCACCACTGGTGAATGTCCAAGCAACCCAAGGCTGGTTTCAGCTGCGTGTTAACACTCGCAGCCGTGCTGTTCAATTGGCTATCCAGTGAACGCTGGTTAGCTCTTGATTTTCCTTCCACACACCGAGCCTTCAGAAATCATTCTTAACTCCACTTCAGAGTGTTCCATTCGTTCCCTGCGAATCTGGAATTCCTCTGACTCTCCACACCAGGCAGATTTTCCTAACAACACTGGTGAATGACCAGGTAATCCAATGCTGGTTTTCAGCGGCTGTTCACACTCACAGCCTTGCTGTTCAATTGGCAATCCAGTCAAACCTAGTCAGCTCTTCATTTTCCTGTCCACACAACCCAGCGTTCAGAAATCATTGGAATCTCTACTACAGAAATTTCCATTCATTCACTGTGAATCTGGAAATACTCTGAATCTGCATTCCAGGAAGGCTTTCGTTACACCACTGATGAATGTCCAAGTAATGCAATGCTGCTTCTTAGTGGTCTGTTCACACTCGAAACCGTGCTGTTCATTGGCTATCCACTCAATATCGGTCAGCTCTTCAATATCCTGTCCAGACTATCCAGATTCCTAAATGTTGGCAATCACCACTACAGAATGTTCCATTCAATCACGCGAATCTGGAATTCATCAGAGTCTCCACTCCTGGAAGGTTTTCGTGACACCACTGGTAAATGTCCAAGGAAGACAATGCTGGTTTTAAGCCGCCTGCTAACACACTCAGCCGTGCTGTTCAATTTGCTATCCACCCAACCCTATTCAGCTCTACATTTTCCTGTCCTCATAACCCAACCTTCAGAAATAATTGGTATCTCCTCCACAGAATGTTCCGTTCATTCACTGTGAATCTTAAATTCATCTGACTCTCAACTCCCGGCGGGTTATCGTTACACCACTTGTGAATGTCCAAGTAAGCCAATGCTGGTTTTCAGTGGCCTGTTCATACTAAGAGACGTGCTGTTCATTTGGCTATCCACTCCACCCTGTTCAGCTCTACATTTTCGTGTCCACAAAACCCAGCCTTCAGAAATCATTGGAATCACCACTAGAGAATGTTCCATTCATTCACTGCGAATCTGGAATTCCTCTGAACCTCCACTCCTGGCAGGTTTTCGTTACGCCACTGGTGAATGTCCAAGTAACTCAATACTGGTTTTCAGAGGCATGTTCAACTCGCAGAAGTGCTGTTCAATGGGCTATCCACTCAATATTGGTCAGCTCTTCATTTTCCTCTCCACACAAACCAGCCTTCAGAAATCATTGGGCTCTCCACTACAGACTGTTCCATTCATTCACTGCGATTCTGCAATTCATCTGACTCTCCGCTCCAGGCAGGTTTTCATTACAGCACTGGTGAATGACCAAGTAATCCAATGCTGGTTTTCAGCCGCCTTTTCACACTCGCAGTGTGCTGTTCAATTGTCTATCCACTCAAACCTGGTCAGCCTTTCATTTTCTTTTCCACAATATCAGACTTCAGAAATCATTGGAATCGCCAGTACAGAATGTTCCATTCATTCACTGCCAATCTGGAATTCATCTGAATCTGCACTCCAGGTAGGCTTTCATTACACCACTTATGAATGTCCAAGTAACACAATGCTGGTTTTCAGCGGTCTGTTCACACTCTAAGCCCTGCTTTTTACTGGGTATCCACACAACTGTGGTCAGCTCTTCATTTTCATGTCCAAACAATCCAGACTTGAGAAATCATTGCAATCTCCAGTACAGAATGTTCCATTCATTCACTGCGAATCTGGAATTCAACTGAATCTCCACTACCTGCAGATTTATCTTACACCACTTGTGAATGTCCAAGTAAAACAATGCTGGTTTTCAGAGGCCTGTTCATGTTCGCAGTCGTGCTGTTCAATTGGCTATCCACTCAACCTGTTTTGCTCCTCATTTTCCTGTGCACACAACCCAGCCTTCAGAAATCATTGTAATCTCCACTACAGGATGTTCCATTCATTCACTGGGAATCTGGAATTCATCTGAATCTGCACTCCACGCAGGCTTTCGTTACACCACTGCTGAAAGTCGAAGTAATGCAATACTGGTTTTCAGTGGTCTGTTCACATTCGAAGCCGAGGCTTTTTACAGGCTATCCACTCAACACTGGTCAGCTCTTCATTTTCGTGTCCCCACAATCCAGATTTCAGAAATCATTGCAATCTCCACTACAGAATGTTCCATTCATTCACTGCGAGTCTGGAGTTTATCTGATTCTCCACTCCCGCCTGGTTAACATTACACCACTTGTGAATGTCCAAGTAAGCCAATGCTGGTTTTCAGAGGCCTGTTCATACTCGCAGCCGTGCTGTTTAATTGACAATTCACTCCACCCTGTTCAGCTCTTCATTGTCCCACCACACTACCAGCCTTCAGAAATCTTTGTTATCTCCACTACAGAATGTTCCATTCATTCACTGCGAATCTGGAATTCATCTGACTCTCAACTCCACGCAGGTTTTCATTACACCACTGTTGAATGTCCAAGTAACCCAATGCTGGTTTTCAGCGGCCTGTTCATATTCGCAGCCCTGCTGTTTACTTGGCTATCGATTCAAGCCTGGTCAGCTCTTCATTTTCCTGTCCACACAACACAGGCTTCAGAAATCATTGGAATCTCCTCTACAGAATGTTCCATTCATTCACTGCGAATGTGGAATTCAACTGACTCTCCACTCCATGCAGGTTTTCCTTACACCACTGATGAATGTCCAAGTAACCCAATGCTGGTTTTCAGCTGCATGTTCACACTCGCAGCCATGCTATACAATTGGCTTTCCACTAAATCCTGATTAGTTCTTGATTTTCCTTCCACACGACCCAGCCTTCAGAAATCGTTGGAATCTCCACTAGAGAATGTTCCATTCATTCACTGCGAATCTGGAATTCCTCTGAACCCCCACTCCCGGCAGGTTTTCGTTACACCACTGTTGAATGTCCAAGTAACCCAATGTTTTAAGTGTTTTCTTCACAAGCGCAGTGGTGCTGTTCAATTGGCTATCCACTCAACCCTGGCCAGCTCTACATTTTCCTGTCCACACCACAGAGACTGGAGAAATCATTGTTATCTCCACTACAGAATGTTCCATTCATTCACAGCGAATCTGGAATTCATCTGAATCTCCACTCCCGGCAGGTTTTCGTGACACCACTGGTAAATATCCAAGTAAGCCAATGCTGGTTTTAAGTGGCCTGCTCATACTCTCAGCCGTGCTGTTCAATTTGCTATCCACTCAACCCTCTTCAGCTCCATTTTCCTGTCCACATAACCCAAACTTCAGAAACAATTGGTATCTCCTCCACAGAATGTTCCATTCATTGACGGCAAATCTGAAATTCATCTAATTCTCAACTCCCGTCAGGTTTTCGTTACACCACTTGTGAATGTCCAATTAAGCCAAAGCTGGTTTTCAGTGGCCTGTTCTTACTACGAGACGTGCTGTTCATTTGGCTATCCATTCCACCCTGTTCAGCTCTACATTTTCGTGTCCACAAAACCCAGCCTTCAGAAATCATTGGAATCACCACTAGAGAATGTTCCATTCATTCACTGCGAATCTGGAATTCATCTGAATCTCCACTCCCGGCAGGTTTTCATTGCACCACTGCTGAATGTTCAAGTAACGCAATGATGGTTTTCAGCGGTCTATTCACACTCGAACCCGTGCTGTTCACGGTCTAGCGACTCAACACTGGTGAGTTCTTCTTTTTCCAGTTCAGACAATACAAACCTCAGAAACCATTGCAATCTACACTACAGAATGTTTCATTCATTCAGGCGAATCTTGAATTCATCTTGTTCTCCACTCCCAGCAGGTTTTCGTTTCACCACTGGTGAATGTCCAAGCAACCCAAGGCTGGTTTCAGCTGCGTGTTAACACTCGCAGCCGTGCTGTTCAATTGGCTATCCAGTGAACGCTGGTTAGCTCTTGATTTTCCTTCCACACACCGAGCCTTCAGAAATCATTCTTATCTCCACTTCAGAATGTTCCATTCGTTCCCTGCGAATCTGGAATTCCTCTGACTCTCCACACCAGGCAGATTTTCCTAACAACACTGGTGAATGACCAGGTAATCCAATGCTGGTTTTCAGCGGCTGTTCACACTCACAGCCTTGCTGTTCAATTGGCAATCCAGTCAAACCTAGTCAGCTCTTCATTTTCCTGTCCACACAACCCAGCGTTCAGAAATCATTGGAATCTCTACTACAGAAATTTCCATTCATTCACTGTGAATCTGGAAATACTCTGAATCTGCATTCCAGGAAGGCTTTCGTTACACCACTGATGAATGTCCAAGTAATGCAATGCTGCTTCTTAGTGGTCTGTTCACACTCGAAACCGTGCTGTTCATTGGCTATCCACTCAATATCGGTCAGCTCTTCAATATCCTGTCCAGACTATCCAGATTCCTAAATGTTGGCAATCACCACTACAGAATGTTCCATTCAATCACGCGAATCTGGAATTCATCAGAGTCTCCACTCCTGGAAGGTTTTCGTGACACCACTGGTAAATGTCCAAGGAAGACAATGCTGGTTTTAAGCCGCCTGCTAACACACTCAGCCGTGCTGTTCAATTTGCTATCCACCCAACCCTATTCAGCTCTACATTTTCCTGTCCTCATAACCCAACCTTCAGAAATAATTGGTATCTCCTCCACAGAATGTTCCGTTCATTCACTGCGAATCTTAAATTCATCTGACTCTCAACTCCCGGCGGGTTATCGTTACACCACTTGTGAATGTCCAAGTAAGCCAATGCTGGTTTTCAGTGGCCTGTTCATACTAAGAGACGTGCTGTTCATTTGGCTATCCACTCCACCCTGTTCAGCTCTACATTTTCGTGTCCACAAAACCCAGCCTTCAGAAATCATTGGAATCACCACTAGAGAATGTTCCATTCATTCACTGCGAATCTGGAATTCATCTGAACCTCCACTCCTGGCAGGTTTTCGTTACGCCACTGGTGAATGTCCAAGTAACTCAATACTGGTTTTCAGAGGCATGTTCAACTCGCAGAAGTGCTGTTCAATGGGCTATCCACTCAATATTGGTCAGCTCTTCATTTTCCTCTCCACACAAACCAGCCTTCAGAAATCATTGGGCTCTCCACTACAGACTGTTCCATTCATTCACTGCGATTCTGCAATTCATCTGACTCTCCGCTCCAGGCAGGTTTTCATTACAGCACTGGTGAATGACCAAGTAATCCAATGCTGGTTTTCAGCCGCCTTTTCACACTCGCAGTGTGCTGTTCAATTGTCTATCCACTCAAACCTGGTCAGCCTTTCATTTTCTTTTCCACAATATCAGACTTCAGAAATCATTGGAATCGCCAGTACAGAATGTTCCATTCATTCACTGCCAATCTGGAATTCATCTGAATCTGCACTCCAGGTAGGCTTTCATTACAACACTTATGAATGTCCAAGTAACACAATGCTGGTTTTCAGCGGTCTGTTCACACTCTAAGCCCTGCTTTTTACTGGGTATCCACACAACTGTGGTAAGCTCTTCATTTTCATGTCCAAACAATCCAGACTTGAGAAATCATTGCAATCTCCAGTACAGAATGTTCCATTCATTCACTGCGAATCTGGAATTCAACTGAATCTCCACTACCTGCAGATTTATCTTACACCACTTGTGAATGTCCAAGTAAAACAATGCTGGTTTTCAGAGGCCTGTTCATGTTCGCAGTCGTGCTGTTCAATTGGCTATCCACTCAACCTGTTTTGCTCCTCATTTTCCTGTGCACACAACCCAGCCTTCAGAAATCATTGTAATCTCCACTACAGGATGTTCCATTCATTCACTGGGAATCTGGAATTCATCTGAATCTGCACTCCACGCAGGCTTTCGTTACACCACTGCTGAAAGTCGAAGTAATGCAATACTGGTTTTCAGTGGTCTGTTCACATTCGAAGCCGAGGCTTTTTACAGGCTATCCACTCAACACTGGTCAGCTCTTCATTTTCGTGTCCCCACAATCCAGATTTCAGAAATCATTGCAATCTCCACTACAGAATGTTCCATTCATTCACTGCGAGTCTGGAGTTTATCTGATTCTCCACTCCCGCCTGGTTAACAGTACACCACTTGTGAATGTCCAAGTAAGCCAATGCTGGTTTTCAGAGGCCTGTTCATACTCGCAGCCGTGCTGTTTAATTGACAATTCACTCCACCCTGTTCAGCTCTTCATTGTCCCACCACACTACCAGCCTTCAGAAATCTTTGTTATCTCCACTACAGAATGTTCCATTCATTCACTGCGAATCTGGAATTCATCTGACTCTCAACTCCACGCAGGTTTTCATTACACCACTGTTGAATGTCCAAGTAACCCAATGCTGGTTTTCAGCGGCCTGTTCATATTCGCAGCCCTGCTGTTTACTTGGCTATCGATTCAAGCCTGGTCAGCTCTTCATTTTCCTGTCCACACAACACAGGCTTCAGAAATCATTGGAATCTCCTCTACAGAATGTTCCATTCATTCACTGCGAATGTGGAATTCAACTGACTCTCCACTCCATGCAGGTTTTCCTTACACCACTGATGAATGTCCAAGTAACCCAATGCTGGTTTTCAGCTGCATGTTCACACTCGCAGCCATGCTATACAATTGGCTTTCCACTAAATCCTGATTAGTTCTTGATTTTCCTTCCACACGACCCAGCCTTCAGAAATCGTTGGAATCTCCACTAGAGAATGTTCCATTCATTCACTGCGAATCTGGAATTCCTCTGAACCTCCACTCCCGGCAGGTTTTCGTTACACCACTGTTGAATGTCCAAGTAACCCAATGTTTTAAGTGTTTTCTTCACAAGCGCAGTGGTGCTGTTCAATTGGCTATCCACTCAACCCTGGCCAGCTCTACATTTTCCTGTCCACACCACAGAGACTGGAGAAATCATTGTTATCTCCACTACAGAATGTTCCATTCATTCACAGCGAATCTGGAATTCATCTGAATCTCCACTCCCGGCAGGTTTTCGTGACACCACTGGTAAATATCCAAGTAAGCCAATGCTGGTTTTAAGTGGCCTGCTCATACTCTCAGCCGTGCTGTTCAATTTGCTATCCACTCAACCCTCTTCAGCTCCATTTTCCTGTCCACATAACCCAAACTTCAGAAACAATTGGTATCTCCTCCACAGAATGTTCCATTCATTGACGGCAAATCTGAAATTCATCTAATTCTCAACTCCCGTCAGGTTTTCGTTACACCACTTGTGAATGTCCAATTAAGCCAAAGCTGGTTTTCAGTGGCCTGTTCTTACTACGAGACGTGCTGTTCATTTGGCTATCCATTCCACCCTGTTCAGCTCTACATTTTCGTGTCCACAAAACCCAGCCTTCAGAAATCATTGGAATCACCACTAGAGAATGTTCCATTCATTCACTGCGAATCTGGAATTCATCTGAATCTCCACTCCCGGCAGGTTTTCATTGCACCACTGCTGAATGTTCAAGTAACGCAATGATGGTTTTCAGCGGTCTATTCACACTCGAACCCGTGCTGTTCACGGTCTAGCGACTCAACACTGGTGAGTTCTTCTTTTTCCAGTTCAGACAATACAAACCTCAGAAACCATTGCAATCTACACTACAGAATGTTTCATTCATTCAGGCGAATCTTGAATTCATCTTGTTCTCCACTCCCAGCAGGTTTTCGTTTCACCACTGGTGAATGTCCAAGCAACCCAAGGCTGGTTTCAGCTGCGTGTTAACACTCGCAGCCGTGCTGTTCAATTGGCTATCCAGTGAACGCTGGTTAGCTCTTGATTTTCCTTCCACACACCGAGCCTTCAGAAATCATTCTTATCTCCACTTCAGAATGTTCCATTCGTTCCCTGCGAATCTGGAATTCCTCTGACTCTCCACACCAGGCAGATTTTCCTAACAACACTGGTGAATGACCAGGTAATCCAATGCTGGTTTTCAGCGGCTGTTCACACTCACAGCCTTGCTGTTCAATTGGCAATCCAGTCAAACCTAGTCAGCTCTTCATTTTCCTGTCCACACAACCCAGCGTTCAGAAATCATTGGAATCTCTACTACAGAAACTTCCATTCATTCACTGTGAATCTGGAAATACTCTGAATCTGCATTCCAGGAAGGCTTTCGTTACACCACTGATGAATGTCCAAGTAATGCAATGCTGCTTCTTAGTGGTCTGTTCACACTCGAAACCGTGCTGTTCATTGGCTATCCACTCAATATCGGTCAGCTCTTCAATATCCTGTCCAGACTATCCAGATTCCTAAATGTTGGCAATCACCACTACAGAATGTTCCATTCAATCACGCGAATCTGGAATTCATCAGAGTCTCCACTCCTGGAAGGTTTTCGTGACACCACTGGTAAATGTCCAAGGAAGACAATGCTGGTTTTAAGCCGCCTGCTAACACACTCAGCCGTGCTGTTCAATTTGCTATCCACCCAACCCTATTCAGCTCTACATTTTCCTGTCCTCATAACCCAACCTTCAGAAATAATTGGTATCTCCTCCACAGAATGTTCCGTTCATTCACTGCGAATCTTAAATTCATCTGACTCTCAACTCCCGGCGGGTTATCGTTACACCACTTGTGAATGTCCAAGTAAGCCAATGCTGGTTTTCAGTGGCCTGTTCATACTAAGAGACGTGCTGTTCATTTGGCTATCCACTCCACCCTGTTCAGCTCTACATTTTCGTGTCCACAAAACCCAGCCTTCAGAAATCATTGGAATCACCACTAGAGAATGTTCCATTCATTCACTGCGAATCTGGAATTCCTCTGAACCTCCACTCCTGGCAGGTTTTCGTTACGCCACTGGTGAATGTCCAAGTAACTCAATACTGGTTTTCAGAGGCATGTTCAACTCGCAGAAGTGCTGTTCAATGGGCTATCCACTCAATATTGGTCAGCTCTTCATTTTCCTCTCCACACAAACCAGCCTTCAGAAATCATTGGGCTCTCCACTACAGACTGTTCCATTCATTCACTGCGATTCTGCAATTCATCTGACTCTCCGCTCCAGGCAGATTTTCATTACAGCACTGGTGAATGACCAAGTAATCCAATGCTGGTTTTCAGCCGCCTTTTCACACTCGCAGTGTGCTGTTCAATTGTCTATCCACTCAAACCTGGTCAGCCTTTCATTTTCTTTTCCACAATATCAGACTTCAGAAATCATTGGAATCGCCAGTACAGAATGTTCCATTCATTCACTGCCAATCTGGAATTCATCTGAATCTGCACTCCAGGTAGGCTTTCATTACACCACTTATGAATGTCCAAGTAACACAATGCTGGTTTTCAGCGGTCTGTTCACACTCTAAGCCCTGCTTTTTACTGGGTATCCACACAACTGTGGTCAGCTCTTCATTTTCATGTCCAAACAATCCAGACTTGAGAAATCATTGCAATCTCCAGTACAGAATGTTCCATTCATTCACTGCGAATCTGGAATTCAACTGAATCTCCACTACCTGCAGATTTATCTTACACCACTTGTGAATGTCCAAGTAAAACAATGCTGGTTTTCAGAGGCCTGTTCATGTTCGCAGTCGTGCTGTTCAATTGGCTATCCACTCAACCTGTTTTGCTCCTCATTTTCCTGTGCACACAACCCAGCCTTCAGAAATCATTGTAATCTCCACTACAGGATGTTCCATTCATTCACTGGGAATCTGGAATTCATCTGAATCTGCACTCCACGCAGGCTTTCGTTACACCACTGCTGAAAGTCGAAGTAATGCAATACTGGTTTTCAGTGGTCTGTTCACATTCGAAGCCGAGGCTTTTTACAGGCTATCCACTCAACACTGGTCAGCTCTTCATTTTCGTGTCCCCACAATCCAGATTTCAGAAATCATTGCAATCTCCACTACAGAATGTTCCATTCATTCACTGCGAGTCTGGAGTTTATCTGATTCTCCACTCCCGCCTGGTTAACAGTACACCACTTGTGAATGTCCAAGTAAGCCAATGCTGGTTTTCAGAGGCCTGTTCATACTCGCAGCCGTGCTGTTTAATTGACAATTCACTCCACCCTGTTCAGCTCTTCATTGTCCCACCACACTACCAGCCTTCAGAAATCTTTGTTATCTCCACTACAGAATGTTCCATTCATTCACTGCGAATCTGGAATTCATCTGACTCTCAACTCCACGCAGGTTTTCATTACACCACTGTTGAATGTCCAAGTAACCCAATGCTGGTTTTCAGCGGCCTGTTCATATTCGCAGCCCTGCTGTTTACTTGGCTATCGATTCAAGCCTGGTCAGCTCTTCATTTTCCTGTCCACACAACACAGGCTTCAGAAATCATTGGAATCTCCTCTACAGAATGTTCCATTCATTCACTGCGAATGTGGAATTCAACTGACTCTCCACTCCATGCAGGTTTTCCTTACACCACTGATGAATGTCCAAGTAACCCAATGCTGGTTTTCAGCTGCATGTTCACACTCGCAGCCATGCTATACAATTGGCTTTCCACTAAATCCTGATTAGTTCTTGATTTTCCTTCCACACGACCCAGCCTTCAGAAATCGTTGGAATCTCCACTAGAGAATGTTCCATTCATTCACTGCGAATCTGGAATTCCTCTGAACCTCCACTCCCGGCAGGTTTTCGTTACACCACTGTTGAATGTCCAAGTAACCCAATGTTTTAAGTGTTTTCTTCACAAGCGCAGTGGTGCTGTTCAATTGGCTATCCACTCAACCCTGGCCAGCTCTACATTTTCCTGTCCACACCACAGAGACTGGAGAAATCATTGCTATCTCCACTACAGAATGTTCCATTCATTCACAGCGAATCTGGAATTCATCTGAATCTCCACTCCCGGCAGGTTTTCGTGACACCACTGGTAAATATCCAAGTAAGCCAATGCTGGTTTTAAGTGGCCTGCTCATACTCTCAGCCGTGCTGTTCAATTTGCTATCCACTCAACCCTCTTCAGCTCCATTTTCCTGTCCACATAACCCAAACTTCAGAAACAATTGGTATCTCCTCCACAGAATGTTCCATTCATTGACGGCAAATCTGAAATTCATCTAATTCTCAACTCCCGTCAGGTTTTCGTTACACCACTTGTGAATGTCCAATTAAGCCAAAGCTGGTTTTCAGTGGCCTGTTCTTACTACGAGACGTGCTGTTCATTTGGCTATCCATTCCACCCTGTTCAGCTCTACATTTTCGTGTCCACAAAACCCAGCCTTCAGAAATCATTGGAATCACCACTAGAGAATGTTCCATTCATTCACTGCGAATCTGGAATTCATCTGAATCTCCACTCCCGGCAGGTTTTCATTGCACCACTGCTGAATGTTCAAGTAACGCAATGATGGTTTTCAGCGGTCTATTCACACTCGAACCCGTGCTGTTCACGGTCTAGCGACTCAACACTGGTGAGTTCTTCTTTTTCCAGTTCAGACAATACAAACCTCAGAAACCATTGCAATCTACACTACAGAATGTTTCATTCATTCAGGCGAATCTTGAATTCATCTTGTTCTCCACTCCCAGCAGGTTTTCGTTTCACCACTGGTGAATGTCCAAGCAACCCAAGGCTGGTTTCAGCTGCGTGTTAACACTCGCAGCCGTGCTGTTCAATTGGCTATCCAGTGAACGCTGGTTAGCTCTTGATTTTCCTTCCACACACCGAGCCTTCAGAAATCATTCTTAACTCCACTTCAGAGTGTTCCATTCGTTCCCTGCGAATCTGGAATTCCTCTGACTCTCCACACCAGGCAGATTTTCCTAACAACACTGGTGAATGACCAGGTAATCCAATGCTGGTTTTCAGCGGCTGTTCACACTCACAGCCTTGCTGTTCAATTGGCAATCCAGTCAAACCTAGTCAGCTCTTCATTTTCCTGTCCACACAACCCAGCGTTCAGAAATCATTGGAATCTCTACTACAGAAATTTCCATTCATTCACTGTGAATCTGGAAATACTCTGAATCTGCATTCCAGGAAGGCTTTCGTTACACCACTGATGAATGTCCAAGTAATGCAATGCTGCTTCTTAGTGGTCTGTTCACACTCGAAACCGTGCTGTTCATTGGCTATCCACTCAATATCGGTCAGCTCTTCAATATCCTGTCCAGACTATCCAGATTCCTAAATGTTGGCAATCACCACTACAGAATGTTCCATTCAATCACGCGAATCTGGAATTCATCAGAGTCTCCACTCCTGGAAGGTTTTCGTGACACCACTGGTAAATGTCCAAGGAAGACAATGCTGGTTTTAAGCCGCCTGCTAACACACTCAGCCGTGCTGTTCAATTTGCTATCCACCCAACCCTATTCAGCTCTACATTTTCCTGTCCTCATAACCCAACCTTCAGAAATAATTGGTATCTCCTCCACAGAATGTTCCGTTCATTCACTGTGAATCTTAAATTCATCTGACTCTCAACTCCCGGCGGGTTATCGTTACACCACTTGTGAATGTCCAAGTAAGCCAATGCTGGTTTTCAGTGGCCTGTTCATACTAAGAGACGTGCTGTTCATTTGGCTATCCACTCCACCCTGTTCAGCTCTACATTTTCGTGTCCACAAAACCCAGCCTTCAGAAATCATTGGAATCACCACTAGAGAATGTTCCATTCATTCACTGCGAATCTGGAATTCCTCTGAACCTCCACTCCTGGCAGGTTTTCGTTACGCCACTGGTGAATGTCCAAGTAACTCAATACTGGTTTTCAGAGGCATGTTCAACTCGCAGAAGTGCTGTTCAATGGGCTATCCACTCAATATTGGTCAGCTCTTCATTTTCCTCTCCACACAAACCAGCCTTCAGAAATCATTGGGCTCTCCACTACAGACTGTTCCATTCATTCACTGCGATTCTGCAATTCATCTGACTCTCCGCTCCAGGCAGGTTTTCATTACAGCACTGGTGAATGACCAAGTAATCCAATGCTGGTTTTCAGCCGCCTTTTCACACTCGCAGTGTGCTGTTCAATTGTCTATCCACTCAAACCTGGTCAGCCTTTCATTTTCTTTTCCACAATATCAGACTTCAGAAATCATTGGAATCGCCAGTACAGAATGTTCCATTCATTCACTGCCAATCTGGAATTCATCTGAATCTGCACTCCAGGTAGGCTTTCATTACACCACTTATGAATGTCCAAGTAACACAATGCTGGTTTTCAGCGGTCTGTTCACACTCTAAGCCCTGCTTTTTACTGGGTATCCACACAACTGTGGTCAGCTCTTCATTTTCATGTCCAAACAATCCAGACTTGAGAAATCATTGCAATCTCCAGTACAGAATGTTCCATTCATTCACTGCGAATCTGGAATTCAACTGAATCTCCACTACCTGCAGATTTATCTTACACCACTTGTGAATGTCCAAGTAAAACAATGCTGGTTTTCAGAGGCCTGTTCATGTTCGCAGTCGTGCTGTTCAATTGGCTATCCACTCAACCTGTTTTGCTCCTCATTTTCCTGTGCACACAACCCAGCCTTCAGAAATCATTGTAATCTCCACTACAGGATGTTCCATTCATTCACTGGGAATCTGGAATTCATCTGAATCTGCACTCCACGCAGGCTTTCGTTACACCACTGCTGAAAGTCGAAGTAATGCAATACTGGTTTTCAGTGGTCTGTTCACATTCGAAGCCGAGGCTTTTTACAGGCTATCCACTCAACACTGGTCAGCTCTTCATTTTCGTGTCCCCACAATCCAGATTTCAGAAATCATTGCAATCTCCACTACAGAATGTTCCATTCATTCACTGCGAGTCTGGAGTTTATCTGATTCTCCACTCCCGCCTGGTTAACATTACACCACTTGTGAATGTCCAAGTAAGCCAATGCTGGTTTTCAGAGGCCTGTTCATACTCGCAGCCGTGCTGTTTAATTGACAATTCACTCCACCCTGTTCAGCTCTTCATTGTCCCACCACACTACCAGCCTTCAGAAATCTTTGTTATCTCCACTACAGAATGTTCCATTCATTCACTGCGAATCTGGAATTCATCTGACTCTCAACTCCACGCAGGTTTTCATTACACCACTGTTGAATGTCCAAGTAACCCAATGCTGGTTTTCAGCGGCCTGTTCATATTCGCAGCCCTGCTGTTTACTTGGCTATCGATTCAAGCCTGGTCAGCTCTTCATTTTCCTGTCCACACAACACAGGCTTCAGAAATCATTGGAATCTCCTCTACAGAATGTTCCATTCATTCACTGCGAATGTGGAATTCAACTGACTCTCCACTCCATGCAGGTTTTCCTTACACCACTGATGAATGTCCAAGTAACCCAATGCTGGTTTTCAGCTGCATGTTCACACTCGCAGCCATGCTATACAATTGGCTTTCCACTAAATCCTGATTAGTTCTTGATTTTCCTTCCACACGACCCAGCCTTCAGAAATCGTTGGAATCTCCACTAGAGAATGTTCCATTCATTCACTGCGAATCTGGAATTCCTCTGAACCCCCACTCCCGGCAGGTTTTCGTTACACCACTGTTGAATGTCCAAGTAACCCAATGTTTTAAGTGTTTTCTTCACAAGCGCAGTGGTGCTGTTCAATTGGCTATCCACTCAACCCTGGCCAGCTCTACATTTTCCTGTCCACACCACAGAGACTGGAGAAATCATTGTTATCTCCACTACAGAATGTTCCATTCATTCACAGCGAATCTGGAATTCATCTGAATCTCCACTCCCGGCAGGTTTTCGTGACACCACTGGTAAATATCCAAGTAAGCCAATGCTGGTTTTAAGTGGCCTGCTCATACTCTCAGCCGTGCTGTTCAATTTGCTATCCACTCAACCCTCTTCAGCTCCATTTTCCTGTCCACATAACCCAAACTTCAGAAACAATTGGTATCTCCTCCACAGAATGTTCCATTCATTGACGGCAAATCTGAAATTCATCTAATTCTCAACTCCCGTCAGGTTTTCGTTACACCACTTGTGAATGTCCAATTAAGCCAAAGCTGGTTTTCAGTGGCCTGTTCTTACTACGAGACGTGCTGTTCATTTGGCTATCCATTCCACCCTGTTCAGCTCTACATTTTCGTGTCCACAAAACCCAGCCTTCAGAAATCATTGGAATCACCACTAGAGAATGTTCCATTCATTCACTGCGAATCTGGAATTCATCTGAATCTCCACTCCCGGCAGGTTTTCATTGCACCACTGCTGAATGTTCAAGTAACGCAATGATGGTTTTCAGCGGTCTATTCACACTCGAACCCGTGCTGTTCACGGTCTAGCGACTCAACACTGGTGAGTTCTTCTTTTTCCAGTTCAGACAATACAAACCTCAGAAACCATTGCAATCTACACTACAGAATGTTTCATTCATTCAGGCGAATCTTGAATTCATCTTGTTCTCCACTCCCAGCAGGTTTTCGTTTCACCACTGGTGAATGTCCAAGCAACCCAAGGCTGGTTTCAGCTGCGTGTTAACACTCGCAGCCGTGCTGTTCAATTGGCTATCCAGTGAACGCTGGTTAGCTCTTGATTTTCCTTCCACACACCGAGCCTTCAGAAATCATTCTTATCTCCACTTCAGAATGTTCCATTCGTTCCCTGCGAATCTGGAATTCCTCTGACTCTCCACACCAGGCAGATTTTCCTAACAACACTGGTGAATGACCAGGTAATCCAATGCTGGTTTTCAGCGGCTGTTCACACTCACAGCCTTGCTGTTCAATTGGCAATCCAGTCAAACCTAGTCAGCTCTTCATTTTCCTGTCCACACAACCCAGCGTTCAGAAATCATTGGAATCTCTACTACAGAAATTTCCATTCATTCACTGTGAATCTGGAAATACTCTGAATCTGCATTCCAGGAAGGCTTTCGTTACACCACTGATGAATGTCCAAGTAATGCAATGCTGCTTCTTAGTGGTCTGTTCACACTCGAAACCGTGCTGTTCATTGGCTATCCACTCAATATCGGTCAGCTCTTCAATATCCTGTCCAGACTATCCAGATTCCTAAATGTTGGCAATCACCACTACAGAATGTTCCATTCAATCACGCGAATCTGGAATTCATCAGAGTCTCCACTCCTGGAAGGTTTTCGTGACACCACTGGTAAATGTCCAAGGAAGACAATGCTGGTTTTAAGCCGCCTGCTAACACACTCAGCCGTGCTGTTCAATTTGCTATCCACCCAACCCTATTCAGCTCTACATTTTCCTGTCCTCATAACCCAACCTTCAGAAATAATTGGTATCTCCTCCACAGAATGTTCCGTTCATTCACTGTGAATCTTAAATTCATCTGACTCTCAACTCCCGGCGGGTTATCGTTACACCACTTGTGAATGTCCAAGTAAGCCAATGCTGGTTTTCAGTGGCCTGTTCATACTAAGAGACGTGCTGTTCATTTGGCTATCCACTCCACCCTGTTCAGCTCTACATTTTCGTGTCCACAAAACCCAGCCTTCAGAAATCATTGGAATCACCACTAGAGAATGTTCCATTCATTCACTGCGAATCTGGAATTCCTCTGAACCTCCACTCCTGGCAGGTTTTCGTTTCGCCACTGGTGAATGTCCAAGTAACTCAATACTGGTTTTCAGAGGCATGTTCAACTCGCAGAAGTGCTGTTCAATGGGCTATCCACTCAATATTGGTCAGCTCTTCATTTTCCTCTCCACACAAACCAGCCTTCAGAAATCATTGGGCTCTCCACTACAGACTGTTCCATTCATTCACTGCGATTCTGCAATTCATCTGACTCTCCGCTCCAGGCAGGTTTTCATTACAGCACTGGTGAATGACCAAGTAATCCAATGCTGGTTTTCAGCCGCCTTTTCACACTCGCAGTGTGCTGTTCAATTGTCTATCCACTCAAACCTGGTCAGCCTTTCATTTTCTTTTCCACAATATCAGACTTCAGAAATCATTGGAATCGCCAGTACAGAATGTTCCATTCATTCACTGCCAATCTGGAATTCATCTGAATCTGCACTCCAGGTAGGCTTTCATTACACCACTTATGAATGTCCAAGTAACACAATGCTGGTTTTCAGCGGTCTGTTCACACTCTAAGCCCTGCTTTTTACTGGGTATCCACACAACTGTGGTCAGCTCTTCATTTTCATGTCCAAACAATCCAGACTTGAGAAATCATTGCAATCTCCAGTACAGAATGTTCCATTCATTCACTGCGAATCTGGAATTCAACTGAATCTCCACTACCTGCAGATTTATCTTACACCACTTGTGAATGTCCAAGTAAAACAATGCTGGTTTTCAGAGGCCTGTTCATGTTCGCAGTCGTGCTGTTCAATTGGCTATCCACTCAACCTGTTTTGCTCCTCATTTTCCTGTGCACACAACCCAGCCTTCAGAAATCATTGTAATCTCCACTACAGGATGTTCCATTCATTCACTGGGAATCTGGAATTCATCTGAATCTGCACTCCACGCAGGCTTTCGTTACACCACTGCTGAAAGTCGAAGTAATGCAATACTGGTTTTCAGTGGTCTGTTCACATTCGAAGCCGAGGCTTTTTACAGGCTATCCACTCAACACTGGTCAGCTCTTCATTTTCGTGTCCCCACAATCCAGATTTCAGAAATCATTGCAATCTCCACTACAGAATGTTCCATTCATTCACTGCGAGTCTGGAGTTTATCTGATTCTCCACTCCCGCCTGGTTAACAGTACACCACTTGTGAATGTCCAAGTAAGCCAATGCTGGTTTTCAGAGGCCTGTTCATACTCGCAGCCGTGCTGTTTAATTGACAATTCACTCCACCCTGTTCAGCTCTTCATTGTCCCACCACACTACCAGCCTTCAGAAATCTTTGTTACCTCCACTACAGAATGTTCCATTCATTCACTGCGAATCTGGAATTCATCTGACTCTCAACTCCACGCAGGTTTTCATTACACCACTGTTGAATGTCCAAGTAACCCAATGCTGGTTTTCAGCGGCCTGTTCATATTCGCAGCCCTGCTGTTTACTTGGCTATCGATTCAAGCCTGGTCAGCTCTTCATTTTCCTGTCCACACAACACAGGCTTCAGAAATCATTGGAATCTCCTCTACAGAATGTTCCATTCATTCACTGCGAATGTGGAATTCAACTGACTCTCCACTCCATGCAGGTTTTCCTTACACCACTGATGAATGTCCAAGTAACCCAATGCTGGTTTTCAGCTGCATGTTCACACTCGCAGCCATGCTATACAATTGGCTTTCCACTAAATCCTGATTAGTTCTTGATTTTCCTTCCACACGACCCAGCCTTCAGAAATCGTTGGAATCTCCACTAGAGAATGTTCCATTCATTCACTGCGAATCTGGAATTCCTCTGAACCTCCACTCCCGGCAGGTTTTCGTTACACCACTGTTGAATGTCCAAGTAACCCAATGTTTTAAGTGTTTTCTTCACAAGCGCAGTGGTGCTGTTCAATTGGCTATCCACTCAACCCTGGCCATCTCTACATTTTCCTGTCCACACCACAGAGACTGGAGAAATCATTGTTATCTCCACTACAGAATGTTCCATTCATTCACAGCGAATCTGGAATTCATCTGAATCTCCACTCCCGGCAGGTTTTCGTGACACCACTGGTAAATATCCAAGTAAGCCAATGCTGGTTTTAAGTGGCCTGCTCATACTCTCAGCCGTGCTGTTCAATTTGCTATCCACTCAACCCTCTTCAGCTCCATTTTCCTGTCCACATAACCCAAACTTCAGAAACAATTGGTATCTCCTCCACAGAATGTTCCATTCATTGACGGCAAATCTGAAATTCATCTAATTCTCAACTCCCGTCAGGTTTTCGTTACACCACTTGTGAATGTCCAATTAAGCCAAAGCTGGTTTTCAGTGGCCTGTTCTTACTACGAGACGTGCTGTTCATTTGGCTATCCATTCCACCCTGTTCAGCTCTACATTTTCGTGTCCACAAAACCCAGCCTTCAGAAATCATTGGAATCACCACTAGAGAATGTTCCATTCATTCACTGCGAATCTGGAATTCATCTGAATCTCCACTCCCGGCAGGTTTTCATTGCACCACTGCTGAATGTTCAAGTAACGCAATGATGGTTTTCAGCGGTCTATTCACACTCGAACCCGTGCTGTTCACGGTCTAGCGACTCAACACTGGTGAGTTCTTCTTTTTCCAGTTCAGACAATACAAACCTCAGAAACCATTGCAATCTACACTACAGAATGTTTCATTCATTCAGGCGAATCTTGAATTCATCTTGTTCTCCACTCCCAGCAGGTTTTCGTTTCACCACTGGTGAATGTCCAAGCAACCCAAGGCTGGTTTCAGCTGCGTGTTAACACTCGCAGCCGTGCTGTTCAATTGGCTATCCAGTGAACGCTGGTTAGCTCTTGATTTTCCTTCCACACACCGAGCCTTCAGAAATCATTCTTAACTCCACTTCAGAGTGTTCCATTCGTTCCCTGCGAATCTGGAATTCCTCTGACTCTCCAGACCAGGCAGATTTTCCTAACAACACTGGTGAATGACCAGGTAATCCAATGCTGGTTTTCAGCGGCTGTTCACACTCACAGCCTTGCTGTTCAATTGGCAATCCAGTCAAACCTAGTCAGCTCTTCATTTTCCTGTCCACACAACCCAGCGTTCAGAAATCATTGGAATCTCTACTACAGAAATTTCCATTCATTCACTGTGAATCTGGAAATACTCTGAATCTGCATTCCAGGAAGGCTTTCGTTACACCACTGATGAATGTCCAAGTAAAGCAATGCTGCTTCTTAGTGGTCTGTTCACACTCGAAACCGTGCTGTTCATTGGCTATCCACTCAATATCGGTCAGCTCTTCAATATCCTGTCCAGACTATCCAGATTCCTAAATGTTGGCAATCACCACTACAGAATGTTCCATTCAATCACGCGAATCTGGAATTCATCAGAGTCTCCACTCCTGGAAGGTTTTCGTGACACCACTGGTAAATGTCCAAGGAAGACAATGCTGGTTTTAAGCCGCCTGCTAACACACTCAGCCGTGCTGTTCAATTTGCTATCCACCCAACCCTATTCAGCTCTACATTTTCCTGTCCTCATAACCCAACCTTCAGAAATAATTGGTATCTCCTCCACAGAATGTTCCGTTCATTCACTGCGAATCTTAAATTCATCTGACTCTCAACTCCCGGCGGGTTATCGTTACACCACTTGTGAATGTCCAAGTAAGCCAATGCTGGTTTTCAGTGGCCTGTTCATACTAAGAGACGTGCTGTTCATTTGGCTATCCACTCCACCCTGTTCAGCTCTACATTTTCGTGTCCACAAAACCCAGCCTTCAGAAATCATTGGAATCACCACTAGAGAATGTTCCATTCATTCACTGCGAATCTGGAATTCCTCTGAACCTCCACTCCTGGCAGGTTTTCGTTACGCCACTGGTGAATGTCCAAGTAACTCAATACTGGTTTTCAGAGGCATGTTCAACTCGCAGAAGTGCTGTTCAATGGGCTATCCACTCAATATTGGTCAGCTCTTCATTTTCCTCTCCACACAAACCAGCCTTCAGAAATCATTGGGCTCTCCACTACAGACTGTTCCATTCATTCACTGCGATTCTGCAATTCATCTGACTCTCCGCTCCAGGCAGGTTTTCATTACAGCACTGGTGAATGACCAAGTAATCCAATGCTGGTTTTCAGCCGCCTTTTCACACTCGCAGTGTGCTGTTCAATTGTCTATCCACTCAAACCTGGTCAGCCTTTCATTTTCTTTTCCACAATATCAGACTTCAGAAATCATTGGAATCGCCAGTACAGAATGTTCCATTCATTCACTGCCAATCTGGAATTCATCTGAATCTGCACTCCAGGTAGGCTTTCATTACACCACTTATGAATGTCCAAGTAACACAATGCTGGTTTTCAGCGGTCTGTTCACACTCTAAGCCCTGCTTTTTACTGGGTATCCACACAACTGTGGTCAGCTCTTCATTTTCATGTCCAAACAATCCAGACTTGAGAAATCATTGCAATCTCCAGTACAGAATGTTCCATTCATTCACTGCGAATCTGGAATTCAACTGAATCTCCACTACCTGCAGATTTATCTTACACCACTTGTGAATGTCCAAGTAAAACAATGCTGGTTTTCAGAGGCCTGTTAATGTTCGCAGTCGTGCTGTTCAATTGGCTATCCACTCAACCTGTTTTGCTCCTCATTTTCCTGTGCACACAACCCAGCCTTCAGAAATCATTGTAATCTCCACTACAGGATGTTCCATTCATTCACTGGGAATCTGGAATTCATCTGAATCTGCACTCCACGCAGGCTTTCGTTACACCACTGCTGAAAGTCGAAGTAACGCAATACTGGTTTTCAGTGGTCTGTTCACATTCGAAGCCGAGGCTTTTTACAGGCTATCCACTCAACACTGGTCAGCTCTTCATTTTCGTGTCCCCACAATCCAGATTTCAGAAATCATTGCAATCTCCACTACAGAATGTTCCATTCATTCACTGCGAGTCTGGAGTTTATCTGATTCTCCACTCCCGCCTGGTTAACATTACACCACTTGTGAATGTCCAAGTAAGCCAATGCTGGTTTTCAGAGGCCTGTTCATACTCGCAGCCGTGCTGTTTAATTGACAATTCACTCCACCCTGTTCAGCTCTTCATTGTCCCACCACACTACCAGCCTTCAGAAATCTTTGTTACCTCCACTACAGAATGTTCCATTCATTCACTGCGAATCTGGAATTCATCTGACTCTCAACTCCACGCAGGTTTTCATTACACCACTGTTGAATGTCCAAGTAACCCAATGCTGGTTTTCAGCGGCCTGTTCATATTCGCAGCCCTGCTGTTTACTTGGCTATCGATTCAAGCCTGGTCAGCTCTTCATTTTCCTGTCCACACAACACAGGCTTCAGAAATCATTGGAATCTCCTCTACAGAATGTTCCATTCATTCACTGCGAATGTGGAATTCAACTGACTCTCCACTCCATGCAGGTTTTCCTTACACCACTGATGAATGTCCAAGTAACCCAATGCTGGTTTTCAGCTGCATGTTCACACTCGCAGCCATGCTATACAATTGGCTTTCCACTAAATCCTGATTAGTTCTTGATTTTCCTTCCACACGACCCAGCCTTCAGAAATCGTTGGAATCTCCACTAGAGAATGTTCCATTCATTCACTGCGAATCTGGAATTCCTCTGAACCTCCACTCCCGGCAGGTTTTCGTTACACCACTGTTGAATGTCCAAGTAACCCAATGTTTTAAGTGTTTTCTTCACAAGCGCAGTGGTGCTGTTCAATTGGCTATCCACTCAACCCTGGCCAGCTCTACATTTTCCTGTCCACACCACAGAGACTGGAGAAATCATTGTTATCTCCACTACAGAATGTTCCATTCATTCACAGCGAATCTGGAATTCATCTGAATCTCCACTCCCGGCAGGTTTTCGTGACACCACTGGTAAATATCCAAGTAAGCCAATGCTGGTTTTAAGTGGCCTGCTCATACTCTCAGCCGTGCTGTTCAATTTGCTATCCACTCAACCCTCTTCAGCTCCATTTTCCTGTCCACATAACCCAAACTTCAGAAACAATTGGTATCTCCTCCACAGAATGTTCCATTCATTGACGGCAAATCTGAAATTCATCTAATTCTCAACTCCCGTCAGGTTTTCGTTACACCACTTGTGAATGTCCAATTAAGCCAAAGCTGGTTTTCAGTGGCCTGTTCTTACTACGAGACGTGCTGTTCATTTGGCTATCCATTCCACCCTGTTCAGCTCTACATTTTCGTGTCCACAAAACCCAGCCTTCAGAAATCATTGGAATCACCACTAGAGAATGTTCCATTCATTCACTGCGAATCTGGAATTCATCTGAATCTCCACTCCCGGCAGGTTTTCATTGCACCACTGCTGAATGTTCAAGTAACGCAATGATGGTTTTCAGCGGTCTATTCACACTCGAACCCGTGCTGTTCACGGTCTAGCGACTCAACACTGGTGAGTTCTTCTTTTTCCAGTTCAGACAATACAAACCTCAGAAACCATTGCAATCTACACTACAGAATGTTTCATTCATTCAGGCGAATCTTGAATTCATCTTGTTCTCCACTCCCAGCAGGTTTTCGTTTCACCACTGGTGAATGTCCAAGCAACCCAAGGCTGGTTTCAGCTGCGTGTTAACACTCGCAGCCGTGCTGTTCAATTGGCTATCCAGTGAACGCTGGTTAGCTCTTGATTTTCCTTCCACACACCGAGCCTTCAGAAATCATTCTTAACTCCACTTCAGAGTGTTCCATTCGTTCCCTGCGAATCTGGAATTCCTCTGACTCTCCAGACCAGGCAGATTTTCCTAACAACACTGGTGAATGACCAGGTAATCCAATGCTGGTTTTCAGCGGCTGTTCACACTCACAGCCTTGCTGTTCAATTGGCAATCCAGTCAAACCTAGTCAGCTCTTCATTTTCCTGTCCACACAACCCAGCGTTCAGAAATCATTGGAATCTCTACTACAGAAATTTCCATTCATTCACTGTGAATCTGGAAATACTCTGAATCTGCATTCCAGGAAGGCTTTCGTTACACCACTGATGAATGTCCAAGTAATGCAATGCTGCTTCTTAGTGGTCTGTTCACACTCGAAACCGTGCTGTTCATTGGCTATCCACTCAATATCGGTCAGCTCTTCAATATCCTGTCCAGACTATCCAGATTCCTAAATGTTGGCAATCACCACTACAGAATGTTCCATTCAATCACGCGAATCTGGAATTCATCAGAGTCTCCACTCCTGGAAGGTTTTCGTGACACCACTGGTAAATGTCCAAGGAAGACAATGCTGGTTTTAAGCCGCCTGCTAACACACTCAGCCGTGCTGTTCAATTTGCTATCCACCCAACCCTATTCAGCTCTACATTTTCCTGTCCTCATAACCCAACCTTCAGAAATAATTGGTATCTCCTCCACAGAATGTTCCGTTCATTCACTGCGAATCTTAAATTCATCTGACTCTCAACTCCCGGCGGGTTATCGTTACACCACTTGTGAATGTCCAAGTAAGCCAATGCTGGTTTTCAGTGGCCTGTTCATACTAAGAGACGTGCTGTTCATTTGGCTATCCACTCCACCCTGTTCAGCTCTACATTTTCGTGTCCACAAAACCCAGCCTTAAGAAATCATTGGAATCACCACTAGAGAATGTTCCATTCATTCACTGCGAATCTGGAATTCCTCTGAACCTCCACTCCTGGCAGGTTTTCGTTACGCCACTGGTGAATGTCCAAGTAACTCAATACTGGTTTTCAGAGGCATGTTCAACTCGCAGAAGTGCTGTTCAATGGGCTATCCACTCAATATTGGTCAGCTCTTCATTTTCCTCTCCACACAAACCAGCCTTCAGAAATCATTGGGCTCTCCACTACAGACTGTTCCATTCATTCACTGCGATTCTGCAATTCATCTGACTCTCCGCTCCAGGCAGGTTTTCATTACAGCACTGGTGAATGACCAAGTAATCCAATGCTGGTTTTCAGCCGCCTTTTCACACTCGCAGTGTGCTGTTCAATTGTCTATCCACTCAAACCTGGTCAGCCTTTCATTTTCTTTTCCACAATATCAGACTTCAGAAATCATTGGAATCGCCAGTACAGAATGTTCCATTCATTCACTGCCAATCTGGAATTCATCTGAATCTGCACTCCAGGTAGGCTTTCATTACACCACTTATGAATGTCCAAGTAACACAATGCTGGTTTTCAGCGGTCTGTTCACACTCTAAGCCCTGCTTTTTACTGGGTATCCACACAACTGTGGTCAGCTCTTCATTTTCATGTCCAAACAATCCAGACTTGAGAAATCATTGCAATCTCCAGTACAGAATGTTCCATTCATTCACTGCGAATCTGGAATTCAACTGAATCTCCACTACCTGCAGATTTATCTTACACCACTTGTGAATGTCCAAGTAAAACAATGCTGGTTTTCAGAGGCCTGTTCATGTTCGCAGTCGTGCTGTTCAATTTGCTATCCACTCAACCTGTTTTGCTCCTCATTTTCCTGTGCACACAACCCAGCCTTCAGAAATCATTGTAATCTCCACTACAGGATGTTCCATTCATTCACTGGGAATGTGGAATTCATCTGAATCTGCACTCCACGCAGGCTTTCGTTACACCACTGCTGAAAGTCGAAGTAATGCAATACTGGTTTTCAGTGGTCTGTTCACATTCGAAGCCGAGGCTTTTTACAGGCTATCCACTCAACACTGGTCAGCTCTTCATTTTCGTGTCCCCACAATCCAGATTTCAGAAATCATTGCAATCTCCACTACAGAATGTTCCATTCATTCACTGCGAGTCTGGAGTTTATCTGATTCTCCACTCCCGCCTGGTTAACAGTACACCACTTGTGAATGTCCAAGTAAGCCAATGCTGGTTTTCAGAGGCCTGTTCATACTCGCAGCCGTGCTGTTTAATTGACAATTCACTCCACCCTGTTCAGCTCTTCATTGTCCCACCACACTACCAGCCTTCAGAAATCTTTGTTACCTCCACTACAGAATGTTCCATTCATTCACTGCGAATCTGGAATTCATCTGACTCTCAACTCCACGCAGGTTTTCATTACACCACTGTTGAATGTCCAAGTAACCCAATGCTGGTTTTCAGCGGCCTGTTCATATTCGCAGCCCTGCTGTTTACTTGGCTATCGATTCAAGCCTGGTCAGCTCTTCATTTTCCTGTCCACACAACACAGGCTTCAGAAATCATTGGAATCTCCTCTACAGAATGTTCCATTCATTCACTGCGAATGTGGAATTCAACTGACTCTCCACTCCATGCAGGTTTTCCTTACACCACTGATGAATGTCCAAGTAACCCAATGCTGGTTTTCAGCTGCATGTTCACACTCGCAGCCATGCTATACAATTGGCTTTCCACTAAATCCTGATTAGTTCTTGATTTTCCTTCCACACGACCCAGCCTTCAGAAATCGTTGGAATCTCCACTAGAGAATGTTCCATTCATTCACTGCGAATCTGGAATTCCTCTGAACCTCCACTCCCGGCAGGTTTTCGTTACACCACTGTTGAATGTCCAAGTAACCCAATGTTTTAAGTGTTTTCTTCACAAGCGCAGTGGTGCTGTTCAATTGGCTATCCACTCAACCCTGGCCAGCTCTACATTTTCCTGTCCACACCACAGAGACTGGAGAAATCATTGTTATCTCCACTACAGAATGTTCCATTCATTCACAGCGAATCTGGAATTCATCTGAATCTCCACTCCCGGCAGGTTTTCGTGACACCACTGGTAAATATCCAAGTAAGCCAATGCTGGTTTTAAGTGGCCTGCTCATACTCTCAGCCGTGCTGTTCAATTTGCTATCCACTCAACCCTCTTCAGCTCCATTTTCCTGTCCACATAACCCAAACTTCAGAAACAATTGGTATCTCCTCCACAGAATGTTCCATTCATTGACGGCAAATCTGAAATTCATCTAATTCTCAACTCCCGTCAGGTTTTCGTTACACCACTTGTGAATGTCCAATTAAGCCAAAGCTGGTTTTCAGTGGCCTGTTCTTACTACGAGACGTGCTGTTCATTTGGCTATCCATTCCACCCTGTTCAGCTCTACATTTTCGTGTCCACAAAACCCAGCCTTCAGAAATCATTGGAATCACCACTAGAGAATGTTCCATTCATTCACTGCGAATCTGGAATTCATCTGAATCTCCACTCCCGGCAGGTTTTCATTGCACCACTGCTGAATGTTCAAGTAACGCAATGATGGTTTTCAGCGGTCTATTCACACTCGAACCCGTGCTGTTCACGGTCTAGCGACTCAACACTGGTGAGTTCTTCTTTTTCCAGTTCAGACAATACAAACCTCAGAAACCATTGCAATCTACACTACAGAATGTTTCATTCATTCAGGCGAATCTTGAATTCATCTTGTTCTCCACTCCCAGCAGGTTTTCGTTTCACCACTGGTGAATGTCCAAGCAACCCAAGGCTGGTTTCAGCTGCGTGTTAACACTCGCAGCCGTGCTGTTCAATTGGCTATCCAGTGAACGCTGGTTAGCTCTTGATTTTCCTTCCACACACCGAGCCTTCAGAAATCATTCTTATCTCCACTTCAGAGTGTTCCATTCGTTCCCTGCGAATCTGGAATTCCTCTGACTCTCCACACCAGGCAGATTTTCCTAACAACACTGGTGAATGACCAGGTAATCCAATGCTGGTTTTCAGCGGCTGTTCACACTCACAGCCTTGCTGTTTAATTGGCAATCCAGTCAAACCTAGTCAGCTCTTCATTTTCCTGTCCACACAACCCAGCGTTCAGAAATCATTGGAATCTCTACTACAGAAATTTCCATTCATTCACTGTGAATCTGGAAATACTCTGAATCTGCATTCCAGGAAGGCTTTCGTTACACCACTGATGAATGTCCAAGTAATGCAATGCTGCTTCTTAGTGGTCTGTTCACACTCGAAACCGTGCTGTTCATTGGCTATCCACTCAATATCGGTCAGCTCTTCAATATCCTGTCCAGACTATCCAGATTCCTAAATGTTGGCAATCACCACTACAGAATGTTCCATTCAATCACGCGAATCTGGAATTCATCAGAGTCTCCACTCCTGGAAGGTTTTCGTGACACCACTGGTAAATGTCCAAGGAAGACAATGCTGGTTTTAAGCCGCCTGCTAACACACTCAGCCGTGCTGTTCAATTTGCTATCCACCCAACCCTATTCAGCTCTACATTTTCCTGTCCTCATAACCCAACCTTCAGAAATAATTGGTATCTCCTCCACAGAATGTTCCGTTCATTCACTGCGAATCTTAAATTCATCTGACTCTCAACTCCCGGCGGGTTATCGTTACACCACTTGTGAATGTCCAAGTAAGCCAATGCTGGTTTTCAGTGGCCTGTTCATACTAAGAGACGTGCTGTTCATTTGGCTATCCACTCCACCCTGTTCAGCTCTACATTTTCGTGTCCACAAAACCCAGCCTTCAGAAATCATTGGAATCACCACTAGAGAATGTTCCATTCATTCACTGCGAATCTGGAATTCATCTGAACCTCCACTCCTGGCAGGTTTTCGTTACGCCACTGGTGAATGTCCAAGTAACTCAATACTGGTTTTCAGAGGCATGTTCAACTCGCAGAAGTGCTGTTCAATGGGCTATCCACTCAATATTGGTCAGCTCTTCATTTTCCTCTCCACACAAACCAGCCTTCAGAAATCATTGGGCTCTCCACTACAGACTGTTCCATTCATTCACTGCGATTCTGCAATTCATCTGACTCTCCGCTCCAGGCAGGTTTTCATTACAGCACTGGTGAATGACCAAGTAATCCAATGCTGGTTTTCAGCCGCCTTTTCACACTCGCAGTGTGCTGTTCAATTGTCTATCCACTCAAACCTGGTCAGCCTTTCATTTTCTTTTCCACAATATCAGACTTCAGAAATCATTGGAATCGCCAGTACAGAATGTTCCATTCATTCACTGCCAATCTGGAATTCATCTGAATCTGCACTCCAGGTAGGCTTTCATTACACCACTTATGAATGTCCAAGTAACACAATGCTGGTTTTCAGCGGTCTGTTCACACTCTAAGCCCTGCTTTTTACTGGGTATCCACACAACTGTGGTCAGCTCTTCATTTTCATGTCCAAACAATCCAGACTTGAGAAATCATTGCAATCTCCAGTACAGAATGTTCCATTCATTCACTGCGAATCTGGAATTCAACTGAATCTCCACTACCTGCAGATTTATCTTACACCACTTGTGAATGTCCAAGTAAAACAATGCTGGTTTTCAGAGGCCTGTTCATGTTCGCAGTCGTGCTGTTCAATTGGCTATCCACTCAACCTGTTTTGCTCCTCATTTTCCTGTGCACACAACCCAGCCTTCAGAAATCATTGTAATCTCCACTACAGGATGTTCCATTCATTCACTGGGAATCTGGAATTCATCTGAATCTGCACTCCACGCAGGCTTTCGTTACACCACTGCTGAAAGTCGAAGTAATGCAATACTGGTTTTCAGTGGTCTGTTCACATTCGAAGCCGAGGCTTTTTACAGGCTATCCACTCAACACTGGTCAGCTCTTCATTTTCGTGTCCCCACAATCCAGATTTCAGAAATCATTGCAATCTCCACTACAGAATGTTCCATTCATTCACTGCGAGTCTGGAGTTTATCTGATTCTCCACTCCCGCCTGGTTAACATTACACCACTTGTGAATGTCCAAGTAAGCCAATGCTGGTTTTCAGAGGCCTGTTCATACTCGCAGCCGTGCTGTTTAATTGACAATTCACTCCACCCTGTTCAGCTCTTCATTGTCCCACCACACTACCAGCCTTCAGAAATCTTTGTTACCTCCACTACAGAATGTTCCATTCATTCACTGCGAATCTGGAATTCATCTGACTCTCAACTCCACGCAGGTTTTCATTACACCACTGTTGAATGTCCAAGTAACCCAATGCTGGTTTTCAGCGGCCTGTTCATATTCGCAGCCCTGCTGTTTACTTGGCTATCGATTCAAGCCTGGTCAGCTCTTCATTTTCCTGTCCACACAACACAGGCTTCAGAAATCATTGGAATCTCCTCTACAGAATGTTCCATTCATTCACTGCGAATGTGGAATTCAACTGACTCTCCACTCCATGCAGGTTTTCCTTACACCACTGATGAATGTCCAAGTAACCCAATGCTGGTTTTCAGCTGCATGTTCACACTCGCAGCCATGCTATACAATTGGCTTTCCACTAAATCCTGATTAGTTCTTGATTTTCCTTCCACACGACCCAGCCTTCAGAAATCGTTGGAATCTCCACTAGAGAATGTTCCATTCATTCACTGCGAATCTGGAATTCCTCTGAACCTCCACTCCCGGCAGGTTTTCGTTACACCACTGTTGAATGTCCAAGTAACCCAATGTTTTAAGTGTTTTCTTCACAAGCGCAGTGGTGCTGTTCAATTGGCTATCCACTCAACCCTGGCCAGCTCTACATTTTCCTGTCCACACCACAGAGACTGGAGAAATCATTGTTATCTCCACTACAGAATGTTCCATTCATTCACAGCGAATCTGGAATTCATCTGAATCTCCACTCCCGGCAGGTTTTCGTGACACCACTGGTAAATATCCAAGTAAGCCAATGCTGGTTTTAAGTGGCCTGCTCATACTCTCAGCCGTGCTGTTCAATTTGCTATCCACTCAACCCTCTTCAGCTCCATTTTCCTGTCCACATAACCCAAACTTCAGAAACAATTGGTATCTCCTCCACAGAATGTTCCATTCATTGACGGCAAATCTGAAATTCATCTAATTCTCAACTCCCGTCAGGTTTTCGTTACACCACTTGTGAATGTCCAATTAAGCCAAAGCTGGTTTTCAGTGGCCTGTTCTTACTACGAGACGTGCTGTTCATTTGGCTATCCATTCCACCCTGTTCAGCTCTACATTTTCGTGTCCACAAAACCCAGCCTTCAGAAATCATTGGAATCACCACTAGAGAATGTTCCATTCATTCACTGCGAATCTGGAATTCATCTGAATCTCCACTCCCGGCAGGTTTTCATTGCACCACTGCTGAATGTTCAAGTAACGCAATGATGGTTTTCAGCGGTCTATTCACACTCGAACCCGTGCTGTTCACGGTCTAGCGACTCAACACTGGTGAGTTCTTCTTTTTCCAGTTCAGACAATACAAACCTCAGAAACCATTGCAATCTACACTACAGAATGTTTCATTCATTCAGGCGAATCTTGAATTCATCTTGTTCTCCACTCCCAGCAGGTTTTCGTTTCACCACTGGTGAATGTCCAAGCAACCCAAGGCTGGTTTCAGCTGCGTGTTAACACTCGCAGCCGTGCTGTTCAATTGGCTATCCAGTGAACGCTGGTTAGCTCTTGATTTTCCTTCCACACACCGAGCCTTCAGAAATCATTCTTATCTCCACTTCAGAGTGTTCCATTCGTTCCCTGCGAATCTGGAATTCCTCTGACTCTCCACACCAGGCAGATTTTCCTAACAACACTGGTGAATGACCAGGTAATCCAATGCTGGTTTTCAGCGGCTGTTCACACTCACAGCCTTGCTGTTTAATTGGCAATCCAGTCAAACCTAGTCAGCTCTTCATTTTCCTGTCCACACAACCCAGCGTTCAGAAATCATTGGAATCTCTACTACAGAAATTTCCATTCATTCACTGTGAATCTGGAAATACTCTGAATCTGCATTCCAGGAAGGCTTTCGTTACACCACTGATGAATGTCCAAGTAATGCAATGCTGCTTCTTAGTGGTCTGTTCACACTCGAAACCGTGCTGTTCATTGGCTATCCACTCAATATCGGTCAGCTCTTCAATATCCTGTCCAGACTATCCAGATTCCTAAATGTTGGCAATCACCACTACAGAATGTTCCATTCAATCACGCGAATCTGGAATTCATCAGAGTCTCCACTCCTGGAAGGTTTTCGTGACACCACTGGTAAATGTCCAAGGAAGACAATGCTGGTTTTAAGCCGCCTGCTAACACACTCAGCCGTGCTGTTCAATTTGCTATCCACCCAACCCTATTCAGCTCTACATTTTCCTGTCCTCATAACCCAACCTTCAGAAATAATTGGTATCTCCTCCACAGAATGTTCCGTTCATTCACTGCGAATCTTAAATTCATCTGACTCTCAACTCCCGGCGGGTTATCGTTACACCACTTGTGAATGTCCAAGTAAGCCAATGCTGGTTTTCAGTGGCCTGTTCATACTAAGAGACGTGCTGTTCATTTGGCTATCCACTCCACCCTGTTCAGCTCTACATTTTCGTGTCCACAAAACCCAGCCTTCAGAAATCATTGGAATCACCACTAGAGAATGTTCCATTCATTCACTGCGAATCTGGAATTCATCTGAACCTCCACTCCTGGCAGGTTTTCGTTACGCCACTGGTGAATGTCCAAGTAACTCAATACTGGTTTTCAGAGGCATGTTCAACTCGCAGAAGTGCTGTTCAATGGGCTATCCACTCAATATTGGTCAGCTCTTCATTTTCCTCTCCACACAAACCAGCCTTCAGAAATCATTGGGCTCTCCACTACAGACTGTTCCATTCATTCACTGCGATTCTGCAATTCATCTGACTCTCCGCTCCAGGCAGGTTTTCATTACAGCACTGGTGAATGACCAAGTAATCCAATGCTGGTTTTCAGCCGCCTTTTCACACTCGCAGTGTGCTGTTCAATTGTCTATCCACTCAAACCTGGTCAGCCTTTCATTTTCTTTTCCACAATATCAGACTTCAGAAATCATTGGAATCGCCAGTACAGAATGTTCCATTCATTCACTGCCAATCTGGAATTCATCTGAATCTGCACTCCAGGTAGGCTTTCATTACACCACTTATGAATGTCCAAGTAACACAATGCTGGTTTTCAGCGGTCTGTTCACACTCTAAGCCCTGCTTTTTACTGGGTATCCACACAACTGTGGTCAGCTCTTCATTTTCATGTCCAAACAATCCAGACTTGAGAAATCATTGCAATCTCCAGTACAGAATGTTCCATTCATTCACTGCGAATCTGGAATTCAACTGAATCTCCACTACCTGCAGATTTATCTTACACCACTTGTGAATGTCCAAGTAAAACAATGCTGGTTTTCAGAGGCCTGTTCATGTTCGCAGTCGTGCTGTTCAATTGGCTATCCACTCAACCTGTTTTGCTCCTCATTTTCCTGTGCACACAACCCAGCCTTCAGAAATCATTGTAATCTCCACTACAGGATGTTCCATTCATTCACTGGGAATCTGGAATTCATCTGAATCTGCACTCCACGCAGGCTTTCGTTACACCACTGCTGAAAGTCGAAGTAATGCAATACTGGTTTTCAGTGGTCTGTTCACATTCGAAGCCGAGGCTTTTTACAGGCTATCCACTCAACACTGGTCAGCTCTTCATTTTCGTGTCCCCACAATCCAGATTTCAGAAATCATTGCAATCTCCACTACAGAATGTTCCATTCATTCACTGCGAGTCTGGAGTTTATCTGATTCTCCACTCCCGCCTGGTTAACAGTACACCACTTGTGAATGTCCAAGTAAGCCAATGCTGGTTTTCAGAGGCCTGTTCATACTCGCAGCCGTGCTGTTTAATTGACAATTCACTCCACCCTGTTCAGCTCTTCATTGTCCCACCACACTACCAGCCTTCAGAAATCTTTGTTATCTCCACTACAGAATGTTCCATTCATTCACTGCGAATCTGGAATTCATCTGACTCTCAACTCCACGCAGGTTTTCATTACACCACTGTTGATTGTCCAAGTAACCCAATGCTGGTTTTCAGCGGCCTGTTCATATTCGCAGCCCTGCTGTTTACTTGGCTATCGATTCAAGCCTGGTCAGCTCTTCATTTTCCTGTCCACACAACACAGGCTTCAGAAATCATTGGAATCTCCTCTACAGAATGTTCCATTCATTCACTGCGAATGTGGAATTCAACTGACTCTCCACGCCATGCAGGTTTTCCTTACACCACTGATGAATGTCCAAGTAACCCAATGCTGGTTTTCAGCTGCATGTTCACACTCGCAGCCATGCTATACAATTGGCTTTCCACTAAATCCTGATTAGTTCTTGATTTTCCTTCCACACGACCCAGCCTTCAGAAATCGTTGGAATCTCCACTAGAGAATGTTCCATTCATTCACTGCGAATCTGGAATTCCTCTGAACCTCCACTCCCGGCAGGTTTTCGTTACACCACTGTTGAATGTCCAAGTAACCCAATGTTTTAAGTGTTTTCTTCACAAGCGCAGTGGTGCTGTTCAATTGGCTATCCACTCAACCCTGGCCAGCTCTACATTTTCCTGTCCACACCACAGAGACTGGAGAAATCATTGTTATCTCCACTACAGAATGTTCCATTCATTCACAGCGAATCTGGAATTCATCTGAATCTCCACTCCCGGCAGGTTTTCGTGACACCACTGGTAAATATCCAAGTAAGCCAATGCTGGTTTTAAGTGGCCTGCTCATACTCTCAGCCGTGCTGTTCAATTTGCTATCCACTCAACCCTCTTCAGCTCCATTTTCCTGTCCACATAACCCAAACTTCAGAAACAATTGGTATCTCCTCCACAGAATGTTCCATTCATTGACGGCAAATCTGAAATTCATCTAATTCTCAACTCCCGTCAGGTTTTCGTTACACCACTTGTGAATGTCCAATTAAGCCAAAGCTGGTTTTCAGTGGCCTGTTCTTACTACGAGACGTGCTGTTCATTTGGCTATCCATTCCACCCTGTTCAGCTCTACATTTTCGTGTCCACAAAACCCAGCCTTCAGAAATCATTGGAATCACCACTAGAGAATGTTCCATTCATTCACTGCGAATCTGGAATTCATCTGAATCTCCACTCCCGGCAGGTTTTCATTGCACCACTGCTGAATGTTCAAATAACGCAATGATGGTTTTCAGCGGTCTATTCACACTCGAACCCGTGCTGTTCACGGTCTAGCGACTCAACACTGGTGAGTTCTTCTTTTTCCAGTTCAGACAATACAAACCTCAGAAACCATTGCAATCTACACTACAGAATGTTTCATTCATTCAGGCGAATCTTGAATTCATCTTGTTCTCCACTCCCAGCAGGTTTTCGTTTCACCACTGGTGAATGTCCAAGCAACCCAAGGCTGGTTTCAGCTGCGTGTTGACACTCGCAGCCGTGCTGTTCAATTGGCTATCCAGTGAACGCTGGTTAGCTCTTGATTTTCCTTCCACACACCGAGCCTTCAGAAATCATTCTTATCTCCACTTCAGAATGTTCCATTCGTTCCCTGCGAATCTGGAATTCCTCTGACTCTCCACACCAGGCAGATTTTCCTAACAATACTGGTGAATGACCAGGTAATCCAATGCTGGTTTTCAGCGGCTGTTCACACTCACAGCCTTGCTGTTCAATTGGCAATCCAGTCAAACCTAGTCAGCTCTTCATTTTCCTGTCCACACAACCCAGCGTTCAGAAATCATTGGAATCTCTACTACAGAAATTTCCATTCATTCACTGTGAATCTGGAAATACTCTGAATCTGCATTCCAGGAAGGCTTTCGTTACACCACCGATGAATGTCCAAGTAATGCAATGCTGCTTCTTAGTGGTCTGTTCACACTCGAAACCGTGCTGTTCATTGGCTATCCACTCAATATCGGTCAGCTCTTCAATATCCTGTCCAGACTATCCAGATTCCTAAATGTTGGCAATCACCACTACAGAATGTTCCATTCAATCACGCGAATCTGGAATTCATCAGAGTCTCCACTCCTGGAAGGTTTTCGTGACACCACTGGTAAATGTCCAAGGAAGACAATGCTGGTTTTAAGCCGCCTGCTAACACACTCAGCCGTGCTGTTCAATTTGCTATCCACCCAACCCTATTCAGCTCTACATTTTCCTGTCCTCATAACCCAACCTTCAGAAATAATTGGTATCTCCTCCACAGAATGTTCCGTTCATTCACTGCGAATCTTAAATTCATCTGACTCTCAACTCCCGGCGGGTTATCGTTACACCACTTGTGAATGTCCAAGTAAGCCAATGCTGGTTTTCAGTGGCCTGTTCATACTAAGAGACGTGCTGTTCATTTGGCTATCCACTCCACCCTGTTCAGCTCTACATTTTCGTGTCCACAAAACCCAGCCTTCAGAAATCATTGGAATCACCACTAGAGAATGTTCCATTCATTCACTGCGAATCTGGAATTCCTCTGAACCTCCACTCCTGGCAGGTTTTCGTTACGCCACTGGTGAATGTCCAAGTAACTCAATACTGGTTTTCAGAGGCATGTTCAACTCGCAGAAGTGCTGTTCAATGGGCTATCCACTCAATATTGGTCAGCTCTTCATTTTCCTCTCCACACAAACCAGCCTTCAGAAATCATTGGGATCTCCACTACAGACTGTTCCATTCATTCACTGCGATTCTGCAATTCATCTGACTCTCCGCTCCAGGCAGGTTTTCATTACAGCACTGGTGAATGACCAAGTAATCCAATGCTGGTTTTCAGCCGCCTTTTCACACTCGCAGTGTGCTGTTCAATTGTCTATCCACTCAAACCTGGTCAGCCTTTCATTTTCTTTTCCACAATATCAGACTTCAGAAATCATTGGAATCGCCAGTACAGAATGTTCCATTCATTCACTGCCAATCTGGAATTCATCTGAATCTGCACTCCAGGTAGGCTTTCATTACACCACTTATGAATGTCCAAGTAACACAATGCTGGTTTTCAGCGGTCTGTTCACACTCTAAGCCCTGCTTTTTACTGGGTATCCACACAACTGTGGTCAGCTCTTCATTTTCATGTCCAAACAATCCAGACTTGAGAAATCATTGCAATCTCCAGTACAGAATGTTCCATTCATTCACTGCGAATCTGGAATTCAACTGAATCTCCACTACCTGCAGATTTATCTTACACCACTTGTGAATGTCCAAGTAAAACAATGCTGGTTTTCAGAGGCCTGTTCATGTTCGCAGTCGTGCTGTTCAATTGGCTATCCACTCAACCTGTTTTGCTCCTCATTTTCCTGTGCACACAACCCAGCCTTCAGAAATCATTGTAATCTCCACTACAGGATGTTCCATTCATTCACTGGGAATCTGGAATTCATCTGAATCTGCACTCCACGCAGGCTTTCGTTACACCACTGCTGAAAGTCGAAGTAATGCAATACTGGTTTTCAGTGGTCTGTTCACATTCGAAGCCGAGGCTTTTTACAGGCTATCCACTCAACACTGGTCAGCTCTTCATTTTCGTGTCCCCACAATCCAGATTTCAGAAATCATTGCAATCTCCACTACAGAATGTTCCATTCATTCACTGCGAGTCTGGAGTTTATCTGATTCTCCACTCCCGCCTGGTTAACAGTACACCACTTGTGAATGTCCAAGTAAGCCAATGCTGGTTTTCAGAGGCCTGTTCATACTCGCAGCCGTGCTGTTTAATTGACAATTCACTCCACCCTGTTCAGCTCTTCATTGTCCCACCACACTACCAGCCTTCAGAAATCTTTGTTATCTCCACTACAGAATGTTCCATTCATTCACTGCGAATCTGGAATTCATCTGACTCTCAACTCCACGCAGGTTTTCATTACACCACTGTTGAATGTCCAAGTAACCCAATGCTGGTTTTCAGCGGCCTGTTCATATTCGCAGCCCTGCTGTTTACTTGGCTATCGATTCAAGCCTGGTCAGCTCTTCATTTTCCTGTCCACACAACACAGGCTTCAGAAATCATTGGAATCTCCTCTACAGAATGTTCCATTCATTCACTGCGAATGTGGAATTCAACTGACTCTCCACGCCATGCAGGTTTTCCTTACACCACTGATGAATGTCCAAGTAACCCAATGCTGGTTTTCAGCTGCATGTTCACACTCGCAGCCATGCTATACAATTGGCTTTCCACTAAATCCTGATTAGTTCTTGATTTTCCTTCCACACGACCCAGCCTTCAGAAATCGTTGGAATCTCCACTAGAGAATGTTCCATTCATTCACTGCGAATCTGGAATTCCTCTGAACCTCCACTCCCGGCAGGTTTTCGTTACACCACTGTTGAATGTCCAAGTAACCCAATGTTTTAAGTGTTTTCTTCACAAGCGCAGTGGTGCTGTTCAATTGGCTATCCACTCAACCCTGGCCAGCTCTACATTTTCCTGTCCACACCACAGAGACTGGAGAAATCATTGTTATCTCCACTACAGAATGTTCCATTCATTCACAGCGAATCTGGAATTCATCTGAATCTCCACTCCCGGCAGGTTTTCGTGACACCACTGGTAAATATCCAAGTAAGCCAATGCTGGTTTTAAGTGGCCTGCTCATACTCTCAGCCGTGCTGTTCAATTTGCTATCCACTCAACCCTCTTCAGCTCCATTTTCCTGTCCACATAACCCAAACTTCAGAAACAATTGGTATCTCCTCCACAGAATGTTCCATTCATTGACGGCAAATCTGAAATTCATCTAATTCTCAACTCCCGTCAGGTTTTCGTTACACCACTTGTGAATGTCCAATTAAGCCAAAGCTGGTTTTCAGTGGCCTGTTCTTACTACGAGACGTGCTGTTCATTTGGCTATCCATTCCACCCTGTTCAGCTCTACATTTTCGTGTCCACAAAACCCAGCCTTCAGAAATCATTGGAATCACCACTAGAGAATGTTCCATTCATTCACTGCGAATCTGGAATTCATCTGAATCTCCACTCCCGGCAGGTTTTCATTGCACCACTGCTGAATGTTCAAGTAACGCAATGATGGTTTTCAGCGGTCTATTCACACTCGAACCCGTGCTGTTCACGGTCTAGCGACTCAACACTGGTGAGTTCTTCTTTTTCCAGTTCAGACAATACAAACCTCAGAAACCATTGCAATCTACACTACAGAATGTTTCATTCATTCAGGCGAATCTTGAATTCATCTTGTTCTCCACTCCCAGCAGGTTTTCGTTTCACCACTGGTGAATGTCCAAGCAACCCAAGGCTGGTTTCAGCTGCGTGTTAACACTCGCAGCCGTGCTGTTCAATTGGCTATCCAGTGAACGCTGGTTAGCTCTTGATTTTCCTTCCACACACCGAGCCTTCAGAAATCATTCTTATCTCCACTTCAGAATGTTCCATTCGTTCCCTGCGAATCTGGAATTCCTCTGACTCTCCACACCAGGCAGATTTTCCTAACAACACTGGTGAATGACCAGGTAATCCAATGCTGGTTTTCAGCGGCTGTTCACACTCACAGCCTTGCTGTTCAATTGGCAATCCAGTCAAACCTAGTCAGCTCTTCATTTTCCTGTCCACACAACCCAGCGTTCAGAAATCATTGGAATCTCTACTACAGAAATTTCCATTCATTCACTGTGAATCTGGAAATACTCTGAATCTGCATTCCAGGAAGGCTTTCCTTACACCACCGATGAATGTCCAAGTAATGCAATGCTGCTTCTTAGTGGTCTGTTCACACTCGAAACCGTGCTGTTCATTGGCTATCCACTCAATATCGGTCAGCTCTTCAATATCCTGTCCAGACTATCCAGATTCCTAAATGTTGGCAATCACCACTACAGAATGTTCCATTCAATCACGCGAATCTGGAATTCATCAGAGTCTCCACTCCTGGAAGGTTTTCGTGACACCACTGGTAAATGTCCAAGGAAGACAATGCTGGTTTTAAGCCGCCTGCTAACACACTCAGCCGTGCTGTTCAATTTGCTATCCACCCAACCCTATTCAGCTCTACATTTTCCTGTCCTCATAACCCAACCTTCAGAAATAATTGGTATCTCCTCCACAGAATGTTCCGTTCATTCACTGCGAATCTTAAATTCATCTGACTCTCAACTCCCGGCGGGTTATCGTTACACCACTTGTGAATGTCCAAGTAAGCCAATGCTGGTTTTCAGTGGCCTGTTCATACTAAGAGACGTGCTGTTCATTTGGCTATCCACTCCACCCTGTTCAGCTCTACATTTTCGTGTCCACAAAACCCAGCCTTCAGAAATCATTGGAATCACCACTAGAGAATGTTCCATTCATTCACTGCGAATCTGGAATTCATCTGAACCTCCACTCCTGGCAGGTTTTCGTTACGCCACTGGTGAATGTCCAAGTAACTCAATACTGGTTTTCAGAGGCATGTTCAACTCGCAGAAGTGCTGTTCAATGGGCTATCCACTCAATATTGGTCAGCTCTTCATTTTCCTCTCCACACAAACCAGCCTTCAGAAATCATTGGGCTCTCCACTACAGACTGTTCCGTTCATTCACTGCGATTCTGCAATTCATCTGACTCTCCGCTCCAGGCAGGTTTTCATTACAGCACTGGTGAATGACCAAGTAATCCAATGCTGGTTTTCAGCCGCCTTTTCACACTCGCAGTGTGCTGTTCAATTGTCTATCCACTCAAACCTGGTCAGCCTTTCATTTTCTTTTCCACAATATCAGACTTCAGAAATCATTGGAATCGCCAGTACAGAATGTTCCATTCATTCACTGCCAATCTGGAATTCATCTGAATCTGCACTCCAGGTAGGCTTTCATTACACCACTTATGAATGTCCAAGTAACACAATGCTGGTTTTCAGCGGTCTGTTCACACTCTAAGCCCTGCTTTTTACTGGGTATCCACACAACTGTGGTCAGCTCTTCATTTTCATGTCCAAACAATCCAGACTTGAGAAATCATTGCAATCTCCAGTACAGAATGTTCCATTCATTCACTGCGAATCTGGAATTCAACTGAATCTCCACTACCTGCAGATTTATCTTACACCACTTGTGAATGTCCAAGTAAAACAATGCTGGTTTTCAGAGGCCTGTTCATGTTCGCAGTCGTGCTGTTCAATTGCCTATCCACTCCACCTGTTTTGCTCCTCATTTTCCTGTGCACACAACCCAGCCTTCAGAAATCATTGTAATCTCCACTACAGGATGTTCCATTCATTCACTGGGAATCTGGAATTCATCTGAATCTGCACTCCACGCAGGCTTTCGTTACACCACTGCTGAAAGTCGAAGTAATGCAATACTGGTTTTCAGTGGTCTGTTCACATTCGAAGCCGAGGCTTTTTACAGGCTATCCACTCAACACTGGTCAGCTCTTCATTTTCGTGTCCCCACAATCCAGATTTCAGAAATCATTGCAATCTCCACTACAGAATGTTCCATTCATTCACTGCGAGTCTGGAGTTTATCTGATTCTCCACTCCCGCCTGGTTAACATTACACCACTTGTGAATGTCCAAGTAAGCCAATGCTGGTTTTCAGAGGCCTGTTCATACTCGCAGCCGTGCTGTTTAATTGACAATTCACTCCACCCTGTTCAGCTCTTCATTGTCCCACCACACTACCAGCCTTCAGAAATCTTTGTTATCTCCACTACAGAATGTTCCATTCATTCACTGCGAATCTGGAATTCATCTGACTCTCAACTCCACGCAGGTTTTCATTACACCACTGTTGAATGTCCAAGTAACCCAATGCTGGTTTTCAGCGGCCTGTTCATATTCGCAGCCCTGCTGTTTACTTGGCTATCGATTCAAGCCTGGTCAGCTCTTCATTTTCCTGTCCACACAACACAGGCTTCAGAAATCATTGGAATCTCCTCTACAGAATGTTCCATTCATTCACTGCGAATGTGGAATTCAACTGACTCTCCACGCCATGCAGGTTTTCCTTACACCACTGATGAATGTCCAAGTAACCCAATGCTGGTTTTCAGCTGCATGTTCACACTCGCAGCCATGCTATACAATTGGCTTTCCACTAAATCCTGATTAGTTCTTGATTTTCCTTCCACACGACCCAGCCTTCAGAAATCGTTGGAATCTCCACTAGAGAATGTTCCATTCATTCACTGCGAATCTGGAATTCCTCTGAACCTCCACTCCCGGCAGGTTTTCGTTACACCACTGTTGAATGTCCAAGTAACCCAATGTTTTAAGTGTTTTCTTCACAAGCGCAGTGGTGCTGTTCAATTGGCTATCCACTCAACCCTGGCCAGCTCTACATTTTCCTGTCCACACCACAGAGACTGGAGAAATCATTGTTATCTCCACTACAGAATGTTCCATTCATTCACAGCGAATCTGGAATTCATCTGAATCTCCACTCCCGGCAGGTTTTCGTGACACCACTGGTAAATATCCAAGTAAGCCAATGCTGGTTTTAAGTGGCCTGCTCATACTCTCAGCCGTGCTGTTCAATTTGCTATCCACTCAACCCTCTTCAGCTCCATTTTCCTGTCCACATAACCCAAACTTCAGAAACAATTGGTATCTCCTCCACAGAATGTTCCATTCATTGACGGCAAATCTGAAATTCATCTAATTCTCAACTCCCGTCAGGTTTTCGTTACACCACTTGTGAATGTCCAATTAAGCCAAAGCTGGTTTTCAGTGGCCTGTTCTTACTACGAGACGTGCTGTTCATTTGGCTATCCATTCCACCCTGTTCAGCTCTACATTTTCGTGTCCACAAAACCCAGCCTTCAGAAATCATTGGAATCACCACTAGAGAATGTTCCATTCATTCACTGCGAATCTGGAATTCATCTGAATCTCCACTCCCGGCAGGTTTTCATTGCACCACTGCTGAATGTTCAAGTAACGCAATGATGGTTTTCAGCGGTCTATTCACACTCGAACCCGTGCTGTTCACGGTCTAGTGACTCAACACTGGTGAGTTCTTCTTTTTCCAGTTCAGACAATACAAACCTCAGAAACCATTGCAATCTACACTACAGAATGTTTCATTCATTCAGGCGAATCTTGAATTCATCTTGTTCTCCACTCCCAGCAGGTTTTCGTTTCACCACTGGTGAATGTCCAAGCAACCCAAGGCTGGTTTCAGCTGCGTGTTGACACTCGCAGCCGTGCTGTTCAATTGGCTATCCAGTGAACGCTGGTTAGCTCTTGATTTTCCTTCCACACACCGAGCCTTCAGAAATCATTCTTATCTCCACTTCAGAATGTTCCATTCGTTCCCTGCGAATCTGGAATTCCTCTGACTCTCCACACCAGGCAGATTTTCCTAACAACACTGGTGAATGACCAGGTAATCCAATGCTGGTTTTCAGCGGCTGTTCACACTCACAGCCTTGCTGTTCAATTGGCAATCCAGTCAAACCTAGTCAGCTCTTCATTTTCCTGTCCACACAACCCAGCGTTCAGAAATCATTGGAATCTCTACTACAGAAATTTCCATTCATTCACTGTGAATCTGGAAATACTCTGAATCTGCATTCCAGGAAGGCTTTCCTTACACCACCGATGAATGTCCAAGTAATGCAATGCTGCTTCTTAGTGGTCTGTTCACACTCGAAACCGTGCTGTTCATTGGCTATCCACTCAATATCGGTCAGCTCTTCAATATCCTGTCCAGACTATCCAGATTCCTAAATGTTGGCAATCACCACTACAGAATGTTCCATTCAATCACGCGAATCTGGAATTCATCAGAGTCTCCACTCCTGGAAGGTTTTCGTGACACCACTGGTAAATGTCCAAGGAAGACAATGCTGGTTTTAAGCCGCCTGCTAACACACTCAGCCGTGCTGTTCAATTTGCTATCCACCCAACCCTATTCAGCTCTACATTTTCCTGTCCTCATAACCCAACCTTCAGAAATAATTGGTATCTCCTCCACAGAATGTTCCGTTCATTCACTGCGAATCTTAAATTCATCTGACTCTCAACTCCCGGCGGGTTATCGTTACACCACTTGTGAATGTCCAAGTAAGCCAATGCTGGTTTTCAGTGGCCTGTTCATACTAAGAGACGTGCTGTTCATTTGGCTATCCACTCCACCCTGTTCAGCTCTACATTTTCGTGTCCACAAAACCCAGCCTTCAGAAATCATTGGAATCACCACTAGAGAATGTTCCATTCATTCACTGCGAATCTGGAATTCCTCTGAACCTCCACTCCTGGCAGGTTTTCGTTACGCCACTGGTGAATGTCCAAGTAACTCAATACTGGTTTTCAGAGGCATGTTCAACTCGCAGAAGTGCTGTTCAATGGGCTATCCACTCAATATTGGTCAGCTCTTCATTTTCCTCTCCACACAAACCAGCCTTCAGAAATCATTGGGCTCTCCACTACAGACTGTTCCGTTCATTCACTGCGATTCTGCAATTCATCTGACTCTCCGCTCCAGGCAGGTTTTCATTACAGCACTGGTGAATGACCAAGTAATCCAATGCTGGTTTTCAGCCGCCTTTTCACACTCGCAGTGTGCTGTTCAATTGTCTATCCACTCAAACCTGGTCAGCCTTTCATTTTCTTTTCCACAATATCAGACTTCAGAAATCATTGGAATCGCCAGTACAGAATGTTCCATTCATTCACTGCCAATCTGGAATTCATCTGAATCTGCACTCCAGGTAGGCTTTCATTACACCACTTATGAATGTCCAAGTAACACAATGCTGGTTTTCAGCGGTCTGTTCACACTCTAAGCCCTGCTTTTTACTGGGTATCCACACAACTGTGGTCAGCTCTTCATTTTCATGTCCAAACAATCCAGACTTGAGAAATCATTGCAATCTCCAGTACAGAATGTTCCATTCATTCACTGCGAATCTGGAATTCAACTGAATCTCCACTACCTGCAGATTTATCTTACACCACTTGTGAATGTCCAAGTAAAACAATGCTGGTTTTCAGAGGCCTGTTCATGTTCGCAGTCGTGCTGTTCAATTGGCTATCCACTCAACCTGTTTGGCTCCTCATTTTCCTGTGCACACAACCCAGCCTTCAGAAATCATTGTAATCTCCACTACAGGATGTTCCATTCATTCACTGGGAATCTGGAATTCATCTGAATCTGCACTCCACGCAGGCTTTCGTTACACCACTGCTGAAAGTCGAAGTAATGCAATACTGGTTTTCAGTGGTCTGTTCACATTCGAAGCCGAGGCTTTTTACAGGCTATCCACTCAACACTGGTCAGCTCTTCATTTTCGTGTCCCCACAATCCAGATTTCAGAAATCATTGCAATCTCCACTACAGAATGTTCCATTCATTCACTGCGAGTCTGGAGTTTATCTGATTCTCCACTCCCGCCTGGTTAACATTACACCACTTGTGAATGTCCAAGTAAGCCAATGCTGGTTTTCAGAGGCCTGTTCATACTCGCAGCCGTGCTGTTTAATTGACAATTCACTCCACCCTGTTCAGCTCTTCATTGTCCCACCACACTACCAGCCTTCAGAAATCTTTGTTATCTCCACTACAGAATGTTCCATTCATTCACTGCGAATCTGGAATTCATCTGACTCTCAACTCCACGCAGGTTTTCATTACACCACTGTTGAATGTCCAAGTAACCCAATGCTGGTTTTCAGCGGCCTGTTCATATTCGCAGCCCTGCTGTTTACTTGGCTATCGATTCAAGCCTGGTCAGCTCTTCATTTTCCTGTCCACACAACACAGGCTTCAGAAATCATTGGAATCTCCTCTACAGAATGTTCCATTCATTCACTGCGAATGTGGAATTCAACTGACTCTCCACGCCATGCAGGTTTTCCTTACACCACTGATGAATGTCCAAGTAACCCAATGCTGGTTTTCAGCTGCATGTTCACACTCGCAGCCATGCTATACAATTGGCTTTCCACTAAATCCTGATTAGTTCTTGATTTTCCTTCCACACGACCCAGCCTTCAGAAATCGTTGGAATCTCCACTAGAGAATGTTCCATTCATTCACTGCGAATCTGGAATTCCTCTGAACCTCCACTCCCGGCAGGTTTTCGTTACACCACTGTTGAATGTCCAAGTAACCCAATGTTTTAAGTGTTTTCTTCACAAGCGCAGTGGTGCTGTTCAATTGGCTATCCACTCAACCCTGGCCAGCTCTACATTTTCCTGTCCACACCACAGAGACTGGAGAAATCATTGTTATCTCCACTACAGAATGTTCCATTCATTCACAGCGAATCTGGAATTCATCTGAATCTCCACTCCCGGCAGGTTTTCGTGACACCACTGGTAAATATCCAAGTAAGCCAATGCTGGTTTTAAGTGGCCTGCTCATACTCTCAGCCGTGCTGTTCAATTTGCTATCCACTCAACCCTCTTCAGCTCCATTTTCCTGTCCACATAACCCAAACTTCAGAAACAATTGGTATCTCCTCCACAGAATGTTCCATTCATTGACGGCAAATCTGAAATTCATCTAATTCTCAACTCCCGTCAGGTTTTCGTTACACCACTTGTGAATGTCCAATTAAGCCAAAGCTGGTTTTCAGTGGCCTGTTCTTACTACGAGACGTGCTGTTCATTTGGCTATCCATTCCACCCTGTTCAGCTCTACATTTTCGTGTCCACAAAACCCAGCCTTCAGAAATCATTGGAATCACCACTAGAGAATGTTCCATTCATTCACTGCGAATCTGGAATTCATCTGAATCTCCACTCCCGGCAGGTTTTCATTGCACCACTGCTGAATGTTCAAGTAACGCAATGATGGTTTTCAGCGGTCTATTCACACTCGAACCCGTGCTGTTCACGGTCTAGCGACTCAACACTGGTGAGTTCTTCTTTTTCCAGTTCAGACAATACAAACCTCAGAAACCATTGCAATCTACACTACAGAATGTTTCATTCATTCAGGCGAATCTTGAATTCATCTTGTTCTCCACTCCCAGCAGGTTTTCGTTTCACCACTGGTGAATGTCCAAGCAACCCAAGGCTGGTTTCAGCTGCGTGTTGACACTCGCAGCCGTGCTGTTCAATTGGCTATCCAGTGAACGCTGGTTAGCTCTTGATTTTCCTTCCACACACCGAGCCTTCAGAAATCATTCTTATCTCCACTTCAGAATGTTCCATTCGTTCCCTGCGAATCTGGAATTCCTCTGACTCTCCACACCAGGCAGATTTTCCTAACAACACTGGTGAATGACCAGGTAATCCAATGCTGGTTTTCAGCGGCTGTTCACACTCACAGCCTTGCTGTTCAATTGGCAATCCAGTCAAACCTAGTCAGCTCTTCATTTTCCTGTCCACACAACCCAGCGTTCAGAAATCATTGGAATCTCTACTACAGAAATTTCCATTCATTCACTGTGAATCTGGAAATACTCTGAATCTGCATTCCAGGAAGGCTTTCGTTACACCACTGATGAATGTCCAAGTAATGCAATGCTGCTTCTTAGTGGTCTGTTCACACTCGAAACCGTGCTGTTCATTGGCTATCCACTCAATATCGGTCAGCTCTTCAATATCCTGTCCAGACTATCCAGATTCCTAAATGTTGGCAATCACCACTACAGAATGTTCCATTCAATCACGCGAATCTGGAATTCATCAGAGTCTCCACTCCTGGAAGGTTTTCGTGACACCACTGGTAAATGTCCAAGGAAGACAATGCTGGTTTTAAGCCGCCTGCTAACACACTCAGCCGTGCTGTTCAATTTGCTATCCACCCAACCCTATTCAGCTCTACATTTTCCTGTCCTCATAACCCAACCTTCAGAAATAATTGGTATCTCCTCCACAGAATGTTCCGTTCATTCACTGCGAATCTTAAATTCATCTGACTCTCAACTCCCGGCGGGTTATCGTTACACCACTTGTGAATGTCCAAGTAAGCCAATGCTGGTTTTCAGTGGCCTGTTCATACTAAGAGACGTGCTGTTCATTTGGCTATCCACTCCACCCTGTTCAGCTCTACATTTTCGTGTCCACAAAACCCAGCCTTCAGAAATCATTGGAATCACCACTAGAGAATGTTCCATTCATTCACTGCGAATCTGGAATTCCTCTGAACCTCCACTCCTGGCAGGTTTTCGTTACGCCACTGGTGAATGTCCAAGTAACTCAATACTGGTTTTCAGAGGCATGTTCAACTCGCAGAAGTGCTGTTCAATGGGCTATCCACTCAATATTGGTCAGCTCTTCATTTTCCTCTCCACACAAACCAGCCTTCAGAAATCATTGGGCTCTCCACTACAGACTGTTCCGTTCATTCACTGCGATTCTGCAATTCATCTGACTCTCCGCTCCAGGCAGGTTTTCATTACAGCACTGGTGAATGACCAAGAAATCCAATGCTGGTTTTCAGCCGCCTTTTCACACTCGCAGTGTGCTGTTCAATTGTCTATCCACTCAAACCTGGTCAGCCTTTCATTTTCTTTTCCACAATATCAGACTTCAGAAATCATTGGAATCGCCAGTACAGAATGTTCCATTCATTCACTGCCAATCTGGAATTCATCTGAATCTGCACTCCAGGTAGGCTTTCATTACACCACTTATGAATGTCCAAGTAACACAATGCTGGTTTTCAGCGGTCTGTTCACACTCTAAGCCCTGCTTTTTACTGGGTATCCACACAACTGTGGTCAGCTCTTCATTTTCATGTCCAAACAATCCAGACTTGAGAAATCATTGCAATCTCCAGTACAGAATGTTCCATTCATTCACTGCGAATCTGGAATTCAACTGAATCTCCACTACCTGCAGATTTATCTTACACCACTTGTGAATGTCCAAGTAAAACAATGCTGGTTTTCAGAGGCCTGTTCATGTTCGCAGTCGTGCTGTTCAATTGGCTATCCACTCAACCTGTTTGGCTCCTCATTTTCCTGTGCACACAACCCAGCCTTCAGAAATCATTGTAATCTCCACTACAGGATGTTCCATTCATTCACTGGGAATCTGGAATTCATCTGAATCTGCACTCCACGCAGGCTTTCGTTACACCACTGCTGAAAGTCGAAGTAATGCAATACTGGTTTTCAGTGGTCTGTTCACATTCGAAGCCGAGGCTTTTTACAGGCTATCCACTCAACACTGGTCAGCTCTTCATTTTCGTGTCCCCACAATCCAGATTTCAGAAATCATTGCAATCTCCACTACAGAATGTTCCATTCATTCACTGCGAGTCTGGAGTTTATCTGATTCTCCACTCCCGCCTGGTTAACATTACACCACTTGTGAATGTCCAAGTAAGCCAATGCTGGTTTTCAGAGGCCTGTTCATACTCGCAGCCGTGCTGTTTAATTGACAATTCACTCCACCCTGTTCAGCTCTTCATTGTCCCACCACACTACCAGCCTTCAGAAATCTTTGTTATCTCCACTACAGAATGTTCCATTCATTCACTGCGAATCTGGAATTCATCTGACTCTCAACTCCACGCAGGTTTTCATTACACCACTGTTGAATGTCCAAGTAACCCAATGCTGGTTTTCAGCGGCCTGTTCATATTCGCAGCCCTGCTGTTTACTTGGCTATCGATTCAAGCCTGGTCAGCTCTTCATTTTCCTGTCCACACAACACAGGCTTCAGAAATCATTGGAATCTCCTCTACAGAATGTTCCATTCATTCACTGCGAATGTGGAATTCAACTGACTCTCCACGCCATGCAGGTTTTCCTTACACCACTGATGAATGTCCAAGTAACCCAATGCTGGTTTTCAGCTGCATGTTCACACTCGCAGCCATGCTATACAATTGGCTTTCCACTAAATCCTGATTAGTTCTTGATTTTCCTTCCACACGACCCAGCCTTCAGAAATCGTTGGAATCTCCACTAGAGAATGTTCCATTCATTCACTGCGAATCTGGAATTCCTCTGAACCTCCACTCCCGGCAGGTTTTCGTTACACCACTGTTGAATGTCCAAGTAACCCAATGTTTTAAGTGTTTTCTTCACAAGCGCAGTGGTGCTGTTCAATTGGCTATCCACTCAACCCTGGCCAGCTCTACATTTTCCTGTCCACACCACAGAGACTGGAGAAATCATTGTTATCTCCACTACAGAATGTTCCATTCATTCACAGCGAATCTGGAATTCATCTGAATCTCCACTCCCGGCAGGTTTTCGTGACACCACTGGTAAATATCCAAGTAAGCCAATGCTGGTTTTAAGTGGCCTGCTCATACTCTCAGCCGTGCTGTTCAATTTGCTATCCACTCAACCCTCTTCAGCTCCATTTTCCTGTCCACATAACCCAAACTTCAGAAACAATTGGTATCTCCTCCACAGAATGTTCCATTCATTGACGGCAAATCTGAAATTCATCTAATTCTCAACTCCCGTCAGGTTTTCGTTACACCACTTGTGAATGTCCAATTAAGCCAAAGCTGGTTTTCAGTGGCCTGTTCTTACTACGAGACGTGCTGTTCATTTGGCTATCCATTCCACCCTGTTCAGCTCTACATTTTCGTGTCCACAAAACCCAGCCTTCAGAAATCATTGGAATCACCACTAGAGAATGTTCCATTCATTCACTGCGAATCTGGAATTCATCTGAATCTCCACTCCCGGCAGGTTTTCATTGCACCACTGCTGAATGTTCAAGTAACGCAATGATGGTTTTCAGCGGTCTATTCACACTCGAACCCGTGCTGTTCACGGTCTAGCGACTCAACACTGGTGAGTTCTTCTTTTTCCAGTTCAGACAATACAAACCTCAGAAACCATTGCAATCTACACTACAGAATGTTTCATTCATTCAGGCGAATCTTGAATTCATCTTGTTCTCCACTCCCAGCAGGTTTTCGTTTCACCACTGGTGAATGTCCAAGCAACCCAAGGCTGGTTTCAGCTGCGTGTTGACACTCGCAGCCGTGCTGTTCAATTGGCTATCCAGTGAACGCTGGTTAGCTCTTGATTTTCCTTCCACACACCGAGCCTTCAGAAATCATTCTTATCTCCACTTCAGAATGTTCCATTCGTTCCCTGCGAATCTGGAATTCCTCTGACTCTCCACACCAGGCAGATTTTCCTAACAACACTGGTGAATGACCAGGTAATCCAATGCTGGTTTTCAGCGGCTGTTCACACTCACAGCCTTGCTGTTCAATTGGCAATCCAGTCAAACCTAGTCAGCTCTTCATTTTCCTGTCCACACAACCCAGCGTTCAGAAATCATTGGAATCTCTACTACAGAAATTTCCATTCATTCACTGTGAATCTGGAAATACTCTGAATCTGCATTCCAGGAAGGCTTTCGTTACACCACTGATGAATGTCCAAGTAATGCAATGCTGCTTCTTAGTGGTCTGTTCACACTCGAAACCGTGCTGTTCATTGGCTATCCACTCAATATCGGTCAGCTCTTCAATATCCTGTCCAGACTATCCAGATTCCTAAATGTTGGCAATCACCACTACAGAATGTTCCATTCAATCACGCGAATCTGGAATTCATCAGAGTCTCCACTCCTGGAAGGTTTTCGTGACACCACTGGTAAATGTCCAAGGAAGACAATGCTGGTTTTAAGCCGCCTGCTAACACACTCAGCCGTGCTGTTCAATTTGCTATCCACCCAACCCTATTCAGCTCTACATTTTCCTGTCCTCATAACCCAACCTTCAGAAATAATTGGTATCTCCTCCACAGAATGTTCCGTTCATTCACTGCGAATCTTAAATTCATCTGACTCTCAACTCCCGGCGGGTTATCGTTACACCACTTGTGAATGTCCAAGTAAGCCAATGCTGGTTTTCAGTGGCCTGTTCATACTAAGAGACGTGCTGTTCATTTGGCTATCCACTCCACCCTGTTCAGCTCTACATTTTCGTGTCCACAAAACCCAGCCTTCAGAAATCATTGGAATCACCACTAGAGAATGTTCCATTCATTCACTGCGAATCTGGAATTCCTCTGAACCTCCACTCCTGGCAGGTTTTCGTTACGCCACTGGTGAATGTCCAAGTAACTCAATACTGGTTTTCAGAGGCATGTTCAACTCGCAGAAGTGCTGTTCAATGGGCTATCCACTCAATATTGGTCAGCTCTTCATTTTCCTCTCCACACAAACCAGCCTTCAGAAATCATTGGGCTCTCCACTACAGACTGTTCCGTTCATTCACTGCGATTCTGCAATTCATCTGACTCTCCGCTCCAGGCAGGTTTTCATTACAGCACTGGTGAATGACCAAGAAATCCAATGCTGGTTTTCAGCCGCCTTTTCACACTCGCAGTGTGCTGTTCAATTGTCTATCCACTCAAACCTGGTCAGCCTTTCATTTTCTTTTCCACAATATCAGACTTCAGAAATCATTGGAATCGCCAGTACAGAATGTTCCATTCATTCACTGCCAATCTGGAATTCATCTGAATCTGCACTCCAGGTAGGCTTTCATTACACCACTTATGAATGTCCAAGTAACACAATGCTGGTTTTCAGCGGTCTGTTCACACTCTAAGCCCTGCTTTTTACTGGGTATCCACACAACTGTGGTCAGCTCTTCATTTTCATGTCCAAACAATCCAGACTTGAGAAATCATTGCAATCTCCAGTACAGAATGTTCCATTCATTCACTGCGAATCTGGAATTCAACTGAATCTCCACTACCTGCAGATTTATCTTACACCACTTGTGAATGTCCAAGTAAAACAATGCTGGTTTTCAGAGGCCTGTTCATGTTCGCAGTCGTGCTGTTCAATTGGCTATCCACTCAACCTGTTTTGCTCCTCATTTTCCTGTGCACACAACCCAGCCTTCAGAAATCATTGTAATCTCCACTACAGGATGTTCCATTCATTCACTGGGAATCTGGAATTCATCTGAATCTGCACTCCACGCAGGCTTTCGTTACACCACTGCTGAAAGTCGAAGTAATGCAATACTGGTTTTCAGTGGTCTGTTCACATTCGAAGCCGAGGCTTTTTACAGGCTATCCACTCAACACTGGTCAGCTCTTCATTTTCGTGTCCCCACAATCCAGATTTCAGAAATCATTGCAATCTCCACTACAGAATGTTCCATTCATTCACTGCGAGTCTGGAGTTTATCTGATTCTCCACTCCCGCCTGGTTAACATTACACCACTTGTGAATGTCCAAGTAAGCCAATGCTGGTTTTCAGAGGCCTGTTCATACTCGCAGCCGTGCTGTTTAATTGACAATTCACTCCACCCTGTTCAGCTCTTCATTGTCCCACCACACTACCAGCCTTCAGAAATCTTTGTTATCTCCACTACAGAATGTTCCATTCATTCACTGCGAATCTGGAATTCATCTGACTCTCAACTCCACGCAGGTTTTCATTACACCACTGTTGAATGTCCAAGTAACCCAATGCTGGTTTTCAGCGGCCTGTTCATATTCGCAGCCCTGCTGTTTACTTGGCTATCGATTCAAGCCTGGTCAGCTCTTCATTTTCCTGTCCACACAACACAGGCTTCAGAAATCATTGGAATCTCCTCTACAGAATGTTCCATTCATTCACTGCGAATGTGGAATTCAACTGACTCTCCACGCCATGCAGGTTTTCCTTACACCACTGATGAATGTCCAAGTAACCCAATGCTGGTTTTCAGCTGCATGTTCACACTCGCAGCCATGCTATACAATTGGCTTTCCACTAAATCCTGATTAGTTCTTGATTTTCCTTCCACACGACCCAGCCTTCAGAAATCGTTGGAATCTCCACTAGAGAATGTTCCATTCATTCACTGCGAATCTGGAATTCCTCTGAACCTCCACTCCCGGCAGGTTTTCGTTACACCACTGTTGAATGTCCAAGTAACCCAATGTTTTAAGTGTTTTCTTCACAAGCGCAGTGGTGCTGTTCAATTGGCTATCCACTCAACCCTGGCCAGCTCTACATTTTCCTGTCCACACCACAGAGACTGGAGAAATCATTGTTATCTCCACTACAGAATGTTCCATTCATTCACAGCGAATCTGGAATTCATCTGAATCTCCACTCCCGGCAGGTTTTCGTGACACCACTGGTAAATATCCAAGTAAGCCAATGCTGGTTTTAAGTGGCCTGCTCATACTCTCAGCCGTGCTGTTCAATTTGCTATCCACTCAACCCTCTTCAGCTCCATTTTCCTGTCCACATAACCCAAACTTCAGAAACAATTGGTATCTCCTCCACAGAATGTTCCATTCATTGACGGCAAATCTGAAATTCATCTAATTCTCAACTCCCGTCAGGTTTTCGTTACACCACTTGTGAATGTCCAATTAAGCCAAAGCTGGTTTTCAGTGGCCTGTTCTTACTACGAGACGTGCTGTTCATTTGGCTATCCATTCCACCCTGTTCAGCTCTACATTTTCGTGTCCACAAAACCCAGCCTTCAGAAATCATTGGAATCACCACTAGAGAATGTTCCATTCATTCACTGCGAATCTGGAATTCATCTGAATCTCCACTCCCGGCAGGTTTTCATTGCACCACTGCTGAATGTTCAAGTAACGCAATGATGGTTTTCAGCGGTCTATTCACACTCGAACCCGTGCTGTTCACGGTCTAGCGACTCAACACTGGTGAGTTCTTCTTTTTCCAGTTCAGACAATACAAACCTCAGAAACCATTGCAATCTACACTACAGAATGTTTCATTCATTCAGGCGAATCTTGAATTCATCTTGTTCTCCACTCCCAGCAGGTTTTCGTTTCACCACTGGTGAATGTCCAAGCAACCCAAGGCTGGTTTCAGCTGCGTGTTGACACTCGCAGCCGTGCTGTTCAATTGGCTATCCAGTGAACGCTGGTTAGCTCTTGATTTTCCTTCCACACACCGAGCCTTCAGAAATCATTCTTATCTCCACTTCAGAATGTTCCATTCGTTCCCTGCGAATCTGGAATTCCTCTGACTCTCCACACCAGGCAGATTTTCCTAACAACACTGGTGAATGACCAGGTAATCCAATGCTGGTTTTCAGCGGCTGTTCACACTCACAGCCTTGCTGTTCAATTGGCAATCCAGTCAAACCTAGTCAGCTCTTCATTTTCCTGTCCACACAACCCAGCGTTCAGAAATCATTGGAATCTCTACTACAGAAATTTCCATTCATTCACTGTGAATCTGGAAATACTCTGAATCTGCATTCCAGGAAGGCTTTCGTTACACCACTGATGAATGTCCAAGTAATGCAATGCTGCTTCTTAGTGGTCTGTTCACACTCGAAACCGTGCTGTTCATTGGCTATCCACTCAATATCGGTCAGCTCTTCAATATCCTGTCCAGACTATCCAGATTCCTAAATGTTGGCAATCACCACTACAGAATGTTCCATTCAATCACGCGAATCTGGAATTCATCAGAGTCTCCACTCCTGGAAGGTTTTCGTGACACCACTGGTAAATGTCCAAGGAAGACAATGCTGGTTTTAAGCCGCCTGCTAACACACTCAGCCGTGCTGTTCAATTTGCTATCCACCCAACCCTATTCAGCTCTACATTTTCCTGTCCTCATAACCCAACCTTCAGAAATAATTGGTATCTCCTCCACAGAATGTTCCGTTCATTCACTGCGAATCTTAAATTCATCTGACTCTCAACTCCCGGCGGGTTATCGTTACACCACTTGTGAATGTCCAAGTAAGCCAATGCTGGTTTTCAGTGGCCTGTTCATACTAAGAGACGTGCTGTTCATTTGGCTATCCACTCCACCCTGTTCAGCTCTACATTTTCGTGTCCACAAAACCCAGCCTTCAGAAATCATTGGAATCACCACTAGAGAATGTTCCATTCATTCACTGCGAATCTGGAATTCCTCTGAACCTCCACTCCTGGCAGGTTTTCGTTACGCCACTGGTGAATGTCCAAGTAACTCAATACTGGTTTTCAGAGGCATGTTCAACTCGCAGAAGTGCTGTTCAATGGGCTATCCACTCAATATTGGTCAGCTCTTCATTTTCCTCTCCACACAAACCAGCCTTCAGAAATCATTGGGCTCTCCACTACAGACTGTTCCGTTCATTCACTGCGATTCTGCAATTCATCTGACTCTCCGCTCCAGGCAGGTTTTCATTACAGCACTGGTGAATGACCAAGAAATCCAATGCTGGTTTTCAGCCGCCTTTTCACACTCGCAGTGTGCTGTTCAATTGTCTATCCACTCAAACCTGGTCAGCCTTTCATTTTCTTTTCCACAATATCAGACTTCAGAAATCATTGGAATCGCCAGTACAGAATGTTCCATTCATTCACTGCCAATCTGGAATTCATCTGAATCTGCACTCCAGGTAGGCTTTCATTACACCACTTATGAATGTCCAAGTAACACAATGCTGGTTTTCAGCGGTCTGTTCACACTCTAAGCCCTGCTTTTTACTGGGTATCCACACAACTGTGGTCAGCTCTTCATTTTCATGTCCAAACAATCCAGACTTGAGAAATCATTGCAATCTCCAGTACAGAATGTTCCATTCATTCACTGCGAATCTGGAATTCAACTGAATCTCCACTACCTGCAGATTTATCTTACACCACTTGTGAATGTCCAAGTAAAACAATGCTGGTTTTCAGAGGCCTGTTCATGTTCGCAGTCGTGCTGTTCAATTGGCTATCCACTCAACCTGTTTTGCTCCTCATTTTCCTGTGCACACAACCCAGCCTTCAGAAATCATTGTAATCTCCACTACAGGATGTTCCATTCATTCACTGGGAATCTGGAATTCATCTGAATCTGCACTCCACGCAGGCTTTCGTTACACCACTGCTGAAAGTCGAAGTAATGCAATACTGGTTTTCAGTGGTCTGTTCACATTCGAAGCCGAGGCTTTTTACAGGCTATCCACTCAACACTGGTCAGCTCTTCATTTTCGTGTCCCCACAATCCAGATTTCAGAAATCATTGCAATCTCCACTACAGAATGTTCCATTCATTCACTGCGAGTCTGGAGTTTATCTGATTCTCCACTCCCGCCTGGTTAACATTACACCACTTGTGAATGTCCAAGTAAGCCAATGCTGGTTTTCAGAGGCCTGTTCATACTCGCAGCCGTGCTGTTTAATTGACAATTCACTCCACCCTGTTCAGCTCTTCATTGTCCCACCACACTACCAGCCTTCAGAAATCTTTGTTATCTCCACTACAGAATGTTCCATTCATTCACTGCGAATCTGGAATTCATCTGACTCTCAACTCCACGCAGGTTTTCATTACACCACTGTTGAATGTCCAAGTAACCCAATGCTGGTTTTCAGCGGCCTGTTCATATTCGCAGCCCTGCTGTTTACTTGGCTATCGATTCAAGCCTGGTCAGCTCTTCATTTTCCTGTCCACACAACACAGGCTTCAGAAATCATTGGAATCTCCTCTACAGAATGTTCCATTCATTCACTGCGAATGTGGAATTCAACTGACTCTCCACGCCATGCAGGTTTTCCTTACACCACTGATGAATGTCCAAGTAACCCAATGCTGGTTTTCAGCTGCATGTTCACACTCGCAGCCATGCTATACAATTGGCTTTCCACTAAATCCTGATTAGTTCTTGATTTTCCTTCCACACGACCCAGCCTTCAGAAATCGTTGGAATCTCCACTAGAGAATGTTCCATTCATTCACTGCGAATCTGGAATTCCTCTGAACCTCCACTCCCGGCAGGTTTTCGTTACACCACTGTTGAATGTCCAAGTAACCCAATGTTTTAAGTGTTTTCTTCACAAGCGCAGTGGTGCTGTTCAATTGGCTATCCACTCAACCCTGGCCAGCTCTACATTTTCCTGTCCACACCACAGAGACTGGAGAAATCATTGTTATCTCCACTACAGAATGTTCCATTCATTCACAGCGAATCTGGAATTCATCTGAATCTCCACTCCCGGCAGGTTTTCGTGACACCACTGGTAAATATCCAAGTAAGCCAATGCTGGTTTTAAGTGGCCTGCTCATACTCTCAGCCGTGCTGTTCAATTTGCTATCCACTCAACCCTCTTCAGCTCCATTTTCCTGTCCACATAACCCAAACTTCAGAAACAATTGGTATCTCCTCCACAGAATGTTCCATTCATTGACGGCAAATCTGAAATTCATCTAATTCTCAACTCCCGTCAGGTTTTCGTTACACCACTTGTGAATGTCCAATTAAGCCAAAGCTGGTTTTCAGTGGCCTGTTCTTACTACGAGACGTGCTGTTCATTTGGCTATCCATTCCACCCTGTTCAGCTCTACATTTTCGTGTCCACAAAACCCAGCCTTCAGAAATCATTGGAATCACCACTAGAGAATGTTCCATTCATTCACTGCGAATCTGGAATTCATCTGAATCTCCACTCCCGGCAGGTTTTCATTGCACCACTGCTGAATGTTCAAGTAACGCAATGATGGTTTTCAGTGGTCTATTCACACTCGAACCCGTGCTGTTCACGGTCTAGCGACTCAACACTGGTGAGTTCTTCTTTTTCCAGTTCAGACAATACAAACCTCAGAAACCATTGCAATCTACACTACAGAATGTTTCATTCATTCAGGCGAATCTTGAATTCATCTTGTTCTCCACTCCCAGCAGGTTTTCGTTTCACCACTGGTGAATGTCCAAGCAACCCAAGGCTGGTTTCAGCTGCGTGTTGACACTCGCAGCCGTGCTGTTCAATTGGCTATCCAGTGAACGCTGGTTAGCTCTTGATTTTCCTTCCACACACCGAGCCTTCAGAAATCATTCTTATCTCCACTTCAGAATGTTCCATTCGTTCCCTGCGAATCTGGAATTCCTCTGACTCTCCACACCAGGCAGATTTTCCTAACAACACTGGTGAATGACCAGGTAATCCAATGCTGGTTTTCAGCGGCTGTTCACACTCACAGCCTTGCTGTTCAATTGGCAATCCAGTCAAACCTAGTCAGCTCTTCATTTTCCTGTCCACACAACCCAGCGTTCAGAAATCATTGGAATCTCTACTACAGAAATTTCCATTCATTCACTGTGAATCTGGAAATACTCTGAATCTGCATTCCAGGAAGGCTTTCGTTACACCACCGATGAATGTCCAAGTAATGCAATGCTGCTTCTTAGTGGTCTGTTCACACTCGAAACCGTGCTGTTCATTGGCTATCCACTCAATATCGGTCAGCTCTTCAATATCCTGTCCAGACTATCCAGATTCCTAAATGTTGGCAATCACCACTACAGAATGTTCCATTCAATCACGCGAATCTGGAATTCATCAGAGTCTCCACTCCTGGAAGGTTTTCGTGACACCACTGGTAAATGTCCAAGGAAGACAATGCTGGTTTTAAGCCGCCTGCTAACACACTCAGCCGTGCTGTTCAATTTGCTATCCACCCAACCCTATTCAGCTCTACATTTTCCTGTCCTCATAACCCAACCTTCAGAAATAATTGGTATCTCCTCCACAGAATGTTCCGTTCATTCACTGCGAATCTTAAATTCACCTGACTCTCAACTCCCGGCGGGTTATCGTTACACCACTTGTGAATGTCCAAGTAAGCCAATGCTGGTTTTCAGTGGCCTGTTCATACTAAGAGACGTGCTGTTCATTTGGCTATCCACTCCACCCTGTTCAGCTCTACATTTTCGTGTCCACAAAACCCAGCCTTCAGAAATCATTGGAATCACCACTAGAGAATGTTCCATTCATTCACTGCGAATCTGGAATTCCTCTGAACCTCCACTCCTGGCAGGTTTTCGTTACGCCACTGGTGAATGTCCAAGTAACTCAATACTGGTTTTCAGAGGCATGTTCAACTCGCAGAAGTGCTGTTCAATGGGCTATCCACTCAATATTGGTCAGCTCTTCATTTTCCTCTCCACACAAACCAGCCTTCAGAAATCATTGGGCTCTCCACTACAGACTGTTCCATTCATTCACTGCGATTCTGCAATTCATCTGACTCTCCGCTCCAGGCAGGTTTTCATTACAGCACTGGTGAATGACCAAGTAATCCAATGCTGGTTTTCAGCCGCCTTTTCACACTCGCAGTGTGCTGTTCAATTGTCTATCCACTCAAACCTGGTCAGCCTTTCATTTTCTTTTCCACAATATCAGACTTCAGAAATCATTGGAATCGCCAGTACAGAATGTTCCATTCATTCACTGCCAATCTGGAATTCATCTGAATCTGCACTCCAGGTAGGCTTTCATTACACCACTTATGAATGTCCAAGTAACACAATGCTGGTTTTCAGCGGTCTGTTCACACTCTAAGCCCTGCTTTTTACTGGGTATCCACACAACTGTGGTCAGCTCTTCATTTTCATGTCCAAACAATCCAGACTTGAGAAATCATTGCAATCTCCAGTACAGAATGTTCCATTCATTCACTGCGAATCTGGAATTCAACTGAATCTCCACTACCTGCAGATTTATCTTACACCACTTGTGAATGTCCAAGTAAAACAATGCTGGTTTTCAGAGGCCTGTTCATGTTCGCAGTCGTGCTGTTCAATTGGCTATCCACTCAACCTGTTTGGCTCCTCATTTTCCTGTGCACACAACCCAGCCTTCAGAAATCATTGTAATCTCCACTACAGGATGTTCCATTCATTCACTGGGAATCTGGAATTCATCTGAATCTGCACTCCACGCAGGCTTTCGTTACACCACTGCTGAAAGTCGAAGTAATGCAATACTGGTTTTCAGTGGTCTGTTCACATTCGAAGCCGAGGCTTTTTACAGGCTATCCACTCAACACTGGTCAGCTCTTCATTTTCGTGTCCCCACAATCCAGATTTCAGAAATCATTGCAATCTCCACTACAGAATGTTCCATTCATTCACTGCGAGTCTGGAGTTTATCTGATTCTCCACTCCCGCCTGGTTAACATTACACCACTTGTGAATGTCCAAAGTAAGCCAATGCTGGTTTTCAGAGGCCTGTTCATACTCGCAGCCGTGCTGTTTAATTGACAATTCACTCCACCCTGTTCAGCTCTTCATTGTCCCACCACACTACCAGCCTTCAGAAATCTTTGTTATCTCCACTACAGAATGTTCCATTCATTCACTGCGAATCTGGAATTCATCTGACTCTCAACTCCACGCAGGTTTTCATTACACCACTGTTGAATGTCCAAGTAACCCAATGCTGGTTTTCAGCGGCCTGTTCATATTCGCAGCCCTGCTGTTTACTTGGCTATCGATTCAAGCCTGGTCAGCTCTTCATTTTCCTGTCCACACAACACAGGCTTCAGAAAACATTGGAATCTCCTCTACAGAATGTTCCATTCATTCACTGCGAATGTGGAATTCAACTGACTCTCCACTCCATGCAGGTTTTCCTTACACCACTGATGAATGTCCAAGTAACCCAATGCTGGTTTTCAGCTGCATGTTCACACTCGCAGCCATGCTATACAATTGGCTTTCCACTAAATCCTGATTAGTTCTTGATTTTCCTTCCACACGACCCAGCCTTCAGAAATCGTTGGAATCTCCACTAGAGAATGTTCCATTCATTCACTGCGAATCTGGAATTCCTCTGAACCTCCACTCCCGGCAGGTTTTCGTTACACCACTGTTGAATGTCCAAGTAACCCAATGTTTTAAGTGTTTTCTTCACAAGCGCAGTGGTGCTGTTCAATTGGCTATCCACTCAACCCTGGCCAGCTCTACATTTTCCTGTCCACACCACAGAGACTGGAGAAATCATTGTTATCTCCACTACAGAATGTTCCATTCATTCACAGCGAATCTGGAATTCATCTGAATCTCCACTCCCGGCAGGTTTTCGTGACACCACTGGTAAATATCCAAGTAAGCCAATGCTGGTTTTAAGTGGCCTGCTCATACTCTCAGCCGTGCTGTTCAATTTGCTATCCACTCAACCCTCTTCAGCTCCATTTTCCTGTCCACATAACCCAAACTTCAGAAACAATTGGTATCTCCTCCACAGAATGTTCCATTCATTGACGGCAAATCTGAAATTCATCTAATTCTCAACTCCCGTCAGGTTTTCGTTACACCACTTGTGAATGTCCAATTAAGCCAAAGCTGGTTTTCAGTGGCCTGTTCTTACTACGAGACGTGCTGTTCATTTGGCTATCCATTCCACCCTGTTCAGCTCTACATTTTCGTGTCCACAAAACCCAGCCTTCAGAAATCATTGGAATCACCACTAGAGAATGTTCCATTCATTCACTGCGAATCTGGAATTCATCTGAATCTCCACTCCCGGCAGGTTTTCATTGCACCACTGCTGAATGTTCAAGTAACGCAATGATGGTTTTCAGCGGTCTATTCACACTCGAACCCGTGCTGTTCACGGTCTAGCGACTCAACACTGGTGAGTTCTTCTTTTTCCAGTTCAGACAATACAAACCTCAGAAACCATTGCAATCTACACTACAGAATGTTTCATTCATTCAGGCGAATCTTGAATTCATCTTGTTCTCCACTCCCAGCAGGTTTTCGTTTCACCACTGGTGAATGTCCAAGCAACCCAAGGCTGGTTTCAGCTGCGTGTTAACACTCGCAGCCGTGCTGTTCAATTGGCTATCCAGTGAACGCTGGTTAGCTCTTGATTTTCCTTCCACACACCGAGCCTTCAGAAATCATTCTTATCTCCACTTCAGAATGTTCCATTCGTTCCCTGCGAATCTGGAATTCCTCTGACTCTCCACACCAGGCAGATTTTCCTAACAACACTGGTGAATGACCAGGTAATCCAATGCTGGTTTTCAGCGGCTGTTCACACTCACAGCCTTGCTGTTCAATTGGCAATCCAGTCAAACCTAGTCAGCTCTTCATTTTCCTGTCCACACAACCCAGCGTTCAGAAATCATTGGAATCTCTACTACAGAAATTTCCATTCATTCACTGTGAATCTGGAAATACTCTGAATCTGCATTCCAGGAAGGCTTTCGTTACACCACTGATGAATGTCCAAGTAATGCAATGCTGCTTCTTAGTGGTCTGTTCACACTCGAAACCGTGCTGTTCATTGGCTATCCACTCAATATCGGTCAGCTCTTCAATATCCTGTCCAGACTATCCAGATTCCTAAATGTTGGCAATCACCACTACAGAATGTTCCATTCAATCACGCGAATCTGGAATTCATCAGAGTCTCCACTCCTGGAAGGTTTTCGTGACACCACTGGTAAATGTCCAAGGAAGACAATGCTGGTTTTAAGCCGCCTGCTAACACACTCAGCCGTGCTGTTCAATTTGCTATCCACCCAACCCTATTCAGCTCTACATTTTCCTGTCCTCATAACCCAACCTTCAGAAATAATTGGTATCTCCTCCACAGAATGTTCCGTTCATTCACTGCGAATCTTAAATTCATCTGACTCTCAACTCCCGGCGGGTTATCGTTACACCACTTGTGAATGTCCAAGTAAGCCAATGCTGGTTTTCAGTGGCCTGTTCATACTAAGAGACGTGCTGTTCATTTGGCTATCCACTCCACCCTGTTCAGCTCTACATTCTCGTGTCCACAAAACCCAGCCTTCAGAAATCATTGGAATCACCACTAGAGAATGTTCCATTCATTCACTGCGAATCTGGAATTCATCTGAACCTCCACTCCTGGCAGGTTTTCGTTACGCCACTGGTGAATGTCCAAGTAACTCAATACTGGTTTTCAGAGGCATGTTCAACTCGCAGAAGTGCTGTTCAATGGGCTATCCACTCAATATTGGTCAGCTCTTCATTTTCCTCTCCACACAAACCAGCCTTCAGAAATCATTGGGCTCTCCACTACAGACTGTTCCATTCATTCACTGCGATTCTGCAATTCATCTGACTCTCCGCTCCAGGCAGGTTTTCATTACAGCACTGGTGAATGACCAAGTAATCCAATGCTGGTTTTCAGCCGCCTTTTCACACTCGCAGTGTGCTGTTCAATTGTCTATCCACTCAAACCTGGTCAGCCTTTCATTTTCTTTTCCACAATATCAGACTTCAGAAATCATTGGAATCGCCAGTACAGAATGTTCCATTCATTCACTGCCAATCTGGAATTCATCTGAATCTGCACTCCAGGTAGGCTTTCATTACACCACTTATGAATGTCCAAGTAACACAATGCTGGTTTTCAGCGGTCTGTTCACACTCTAAGCCCTGCTTTTTACTGGGTATCCACACAACTGTGGTCAGCTCTTCATTTTCATGTCCAAACAATCCAGACTTGAGAAATCATTGCAATCTCCAGTACAGAATGTTCCATTCATTCACTGCGAATCTGGAATTCAACTGAATCTCCACTACCTGCAGATTTATCTTACACCACTTGTGAATGTCCAAGTAAAACAATGCTGGTTTTCAGAGGCCTGTTCATGTTCGCAGTCGTGCTGTTCAATTGGCTATCCACTCAACCTGTTTGGCTCCTCATTTTCCTGTGCACACAACCCAGCCTTCAGAAATCATTGTAATCTCCACTACAGGATGTTCCATTCATTCACTGGGAATCTGGAATTCATCTGAATCTGCACTCCACGCAGGCTTTCGTTACACCACTGCTGAAAGTCGAAGTAACGCAATACTGGTTTTCAGTGGTCTGTTCACATTCGAAGCCGAGGCTTTTTACAGGCTATCCACTCAACACTGGTCAGCTCTTCATTTTCGTGTCCCCACAATCCAGATTTCAGAAATCATTGCAATCTCCACTACAGAATGTTCCATTCATTCACTGCGAGTCTGGAGTTTATCTGATTCTCCACTCCCGCCTGGTTAACATTACACCACTTGTGAATGTCCAAGTAAGCCAATGCTGGTTTTCAGAGGCCTGTTCATACTCGCAGCCGTGCTGTTTAATTGACAATTCACTCCACCCTGTTCAGCTCTTCATTGTCCCACCACACTACCAGCCTTCAGAAATCTTTGTTATCTCCACTACAGAATGTTCCATTCATTCACTGCGAATCTGGAATTCATCTGACTCTCAACTCCACGCAGGTTTTCATTACACCACTGTTGAATGTCCAAGTAACCCAATGCTGGTTTTCAGCGGCCTGTTCATATTCGCAGCCCTGCTGTTTACTTGGCTATCGATTCAAGCCTGGTCAGCTCTTCATTTTCCTGTCCACACAACACAGGCTTCAGAAATCATTGGAATCTCCTCTACAGAATGTTCCATTCATTCACTGCGAATGTGGAATTCAACTGACTCTCCACTCCATGCAGGTTTTCCTTACACCACTGATGAATGTCCAAGTAACCCAATGCTGGTTTTCAGCTGCATGTTCACACTCGCAGCCATGCTATACAATTGGCTTTCCACTAAATCCTGATTAGTTCTTGATTTTCCTTCCACACGACCCAGCCTTCAGAAATCGTTGGAATCTCCACTAGAGAATGTTCCATTCATTCACTGCGAATCTGGAATTCCTCTGAACCTCCACTCCCGGCAGGTTTTCGTTACACCACTGTTGAATGTCCAAGTAACCCAATGTTTTAAGTGTTTTCTTCACAAGCGCAGTGGTGCTGTTCAATTGGCTATCCACTCAACCCTGGCCAGCTCTACATTTTCCTGTCCACACCACAGAGACTGGAGAAATCATTGTTATCTCCACTACAGAATGTTCCATTCATTCACAGCGAATCTGGAATTCATCTGAATCTCCACTCCCGGCAGGTTTTCGTGACACCACTGGTAAATATCCAAGTAAGCCAATGCTGGTTTTAAGTGGCCTGCTCATACTCTCAGCCGTGCTGTTCAATTTGCTATCCACTCAACCCTCTTCAGCTCCATTTTCCTGTCCACATAACCCAAACTTCAGAAACAATTGGTATCTCCTCCACAGAATGTTCCATTCATTGACGGCAAATCTGAAATTCATCTAATTCTCAACTCCCGTCAGGTTTTCGTTACACCACTTGTGAATGTCCAATTAAGCCAAAGCTGGTTTTCAGTGGCCTGTTCTTACTACGAGACGTGCTGTTCATTTGGCTATCCATTCCACCCTGTTCAGCTCTACATTTTCGTGTCCACAAAACCCAGCCTTCAGAAATCATTGGAATCACCACTAGAGAATGTTCCATTCATTCACTGCGAATCTGGAATTCATCTGAATCTCCACTCCCGGCAGGTTTTCATTGCACCACTGCTGAATGTTCAAGTAACGCAATGATGGTTTTCAGCGGTCTATTCACACTCGAACCCGTGCTGTTCACGGTCTAGCGACTCAACACTGGTGAGTTCTTCTTTTTCCAGTTCAGACAATACAAACCTCAGAAACCATTGCAATCTACACTACAGAAAGTTTCATTCATTCAGGCGAATCTTGAATTCATCTTGTTCTCCACTCCCAGCAGGTTTTCGTTTCACCACTGGTGAATGTCCAAGCAACCCAAGGCTGGTTTCAGCTGCGTGTTAACACTCGCAGCCGTGCTGTTCAATTGGCTATCCAGTGAACGCTGGTTAGCTCTTGATTTTCCTTCCACACACCGAGCCTTCAGAAATCATTCTTATCTCCACTTCAGAATGTTCCATTCGTTCCCTGCGAATCTGGAATTCCTCTGACTCTCCACACCAGGCAGATTTTCCTAACAACACTGGTGAATGACCAGGTAATCCAATGCTGGTTACTTGGACATTCAACAGTGGTGTAATGAAAACCTGCGTGGAGTTGAGAGTCAGATGAATTCCAGATTCGCAGTGAATGAATGGAACATTCTGTAGTGGAGATAACAAAGATTTCTGAAGGCTGGTAGTGTGGTGGGACAATGAAGAGCTGAACAGGGTGGAGTGAATTGTCAATTAAACAGCACGGCTGCGAGTATGAACAGGCCTCTGAAAACCAGCATTGGCTTACTTGGACATTCACAAGTGGTGTAATGTTAACCAGGCGGGAGTGGAGAATCAGATAAACTCCAGACTCGCAGTGAATGAATGGAACATTCTGTAGTGGAGATTGCAATGATTTCTGAAATCTGGATTGTGGGGACACGAAAATGAAGAGCTGACCAGTGTTGAGTGGATAGCCTGTAAAAAGCCTCGGCTTCGAATGTGAACAGACCACTGAAAACCAGTATTGCGTTACTTCGACTTTCAGCAGTGGTGTAACGAAAGCCTGCGTGGAGTGCAGATTCAGATGAATTCCAGATTCCCAGTGAATGAATGGAACATCCTGTAGTGGAGATTACAATGATTTCTGAAGGCTGGGTTGTGTGCACAGGAAAATGAGGAGCAAAACAGGTTGAGTGGATAGCCAATTGAACAGCACGACTGCGAACATGAACAGGCCTCTGAAAACCAGCATTGTTTTACTTGGACATTCACAAGTGGTGTAAGATAAATCTGCAGGTAGTGGAGATTCAGTTGAATTCCAGATTCGCAGTGAATGAATGGAACATTCTGTACTGGAGATTGCAATGATTTCTCAAGTCTGGATTGTTTGGACATGAAAATGAAGAGCTGACCACAGTTGTGTGGATACCCAGTAAAAAGCAGGGCTTAGAGTGTGAACAGACCGCTGAAAACCAGCATTGTGTTACTTGGACATTCATAAGTGGTGTAATGAAAGCCTACCTGGAGTGCAGATTCAGATGAATTCCAGATTGGCAGTGAATGAATGGGACATTCTGTACTGGCGATTCCAATGATTTCTGAAGTCTGATATTGTGGAAAAGAAAATGAAAGGCTGACCAGGTTTGAGTGGATAGACAATTGAACAGCACACTGCGAGTGTGAAAAGGCGGCTGAAAACCAGCATTGGATTACTTGGTCATTCACCAGTGCTGTAATGAAAACCTGCCTGGAGCGGAGAGTCAGATGAATTGCAGAATCGCAGTGAATGAATGGAACAGTCTGTAGTGGAGAGCCCAATGATTTCTGAAGGCTGGTTTGTGTGGAGAGGAAAATGAAGAGCTGACCAATATTGAGTGGATAGCCCATTGAACAGCACTTCTGCGAGTTGAACATGCCTCTGAAAACCAGTATTGAGTTACTTGGACATTCACCAGTGGCGTAACGAAAACCTGCCAGGAGTGGAGGTTCAGAGGAATTCCAGATTCGCAGTGAATGAATGGAACATTCTCTAGTGGTGATTCCAATGATTTCTGAAGGCTGGGTTTTGTGGACACGAAAATGTAGAGCTGAACAGGGTGGAGTGGATAGCCAAATGAACAGCACGTCTCTTAGTATGAACAGGCCACTGAAAACCAGCATTGGCTTACTTGGACATTCACAAGTGGTGTAACGATAACCCGCCGGGAGTTGAGAGTCAGATGAATTTAAGATTCGCAGTGAATGAACGGAACATTCTGTGGAGGAGATACCAATTATTTCTGAAGGTTGGGTTATGAGGACAGGAAAATGTAGAGCTGAATAGGGTTGGGTGGATAGCAAATTGAACAGCACGGCTGAGTGTGTTAGCAGGCGGCTTAAAACCAGCATTGTCTTCCTTGGACATTTACCAGTGGTGTCACGAAAACCTTCCAGGAGTGGAGACTCTGATGAATTCCAGATTCGCGTGATTGAATGGAACATTCTGTAGTGGTGATTGCCAACATTTAGGAATCTGGATAGTCTGGACAGGATATTGAAGAGCTGACCGATATTGAGTGGATAGCCAATGAACAGCACGGTTTCGAGTGTGAACAGACCACTAAGAAGCAGCATTGCATTACTTGGACATTCATCAGTGGTGTAACGAAAGCCTTCCTGGAATGCAGATTCAGAGTATTTCCAGATTCACAGTGAATGAATGGAAATTTCTGTAGTAGAGATTCCAATGATTTCTGAACGCTGGGTTGTGTGGACAGGAAAATGAAGAGCTGACTAGGTTTGACTGGATTGCCAATTGAACAGCAAGGCTGTGAGTGTGAACAGCCGCTGAAAACCAGCATTGGATTACCTGGTCATTCACCAGTGTTGTTAGGAAAATCTGCCTGGTGTGGAGAGTCAGAGGAATTCCAGATTCGCAGGGAACGAATGGAACATTCTGAAGTGGAGATAAGAATGATTTCTGAAGGCTCGGTGTGTGGAAGGAAAATCAAGAGCTAACCAGCGTTCACTGGATAGCCAATTGAACAGCACGGCTGCGAGTGTTAACACGCAGCTGAAACCAGCCTTGGGTTGCTTGGACATTCACCAGTGGTGAAACGAAAACCTGCTGGGAGTGGAGAACAAGATGAATTCAAGATTCGCCTGAATGAATGAAACATTCTGTAGTGTAGATTGCAATGGTTTCTGAGGTTTGTATTGTCTGAACTGGAAAAAGAAGAACTCACCAGTGTTGAGTCGCTAGACCGTGAACAGCACGGGTTCGAGTGTGAATAGACCGCTGAAAACCATCATTGCGTTACTTGAACATTCAGCAGTGGTGCAATGAAAACCTGCCGGGAGTGGAGATTCAGATGAATTCCAGATTCGCAGTGAATGAATGGAACATTCTCTAGTGGTGATTCCAATGATTTCTGAAGGCTGGGTTTTGTGGACACGAAAATGTAGAGCTGAACAGGGTGGAATGGATAGCCAAATGAACAGCACGTCTCGTAGTAAGAACAGGCCACTGAAAACCAGCTTTGGCTTAATTGGACATTCACAAGTGGTGTAACGAAAACCTGACGGGAGTTGAGAATTAGATGAATTTCAGATTTGCCGTCAATGAATGGAACATTCTGTGGAGGAGATACCAATTGTTTCTGAAGTTTGGGTTATGTGGACAGGAAAATGGAGCTGAAGAGGGTTGAGTGGATAGCAAATTGAACAGCACGGCTGAGAGTATGAGCAGGCCACTTAAAACCAGCATTGGCTTACTTGGATATTTACCAGTGGTGTCACGAAAACCTGCCGGGAGTGGAGATTCAGATGAATTCCAGATTCGCTGTGAATGAATGGAACATTCTGTAGTGGAGATAACAATGATTTCTCCAGTCTCTGTGGTGTGGACAGGAAAATGTAGAGCTGGCCAGGGTTGAGTGGATAGCCAATTGAACAGCACCACTGCGCTTGTGAAGAAAACACTTAAAACATTGGGTTACTTGGACATTCAACAGTGGTGTAACGAAAACCTGCCGGGAGTGGAGGTTCAGAGGAATTCCAGATTCGCAGTGAATGAATGGAACATTCTCTAGTGGAGATTCCAACGATTTCTGAAGGCTGGGTCGTGTGGAAGGAAAATCAAGAACTAATCAGGATTTAGTGGAAAGCCAACTGTATAGCATGGCTGCGAGTGTGAACATGCAGCTGAAAACCAGCATTGGGTTACTTGGACATTCATCAGTGGTGTAAGGAAAACCTGCATGGAGTGGAGAGTCAGTTGAATTCCACATTCGCAGTGAATGAATGGAACATTCTGTAGAGGAGATTCCAATGATTTCTGAAGCCTGTGTTGTGTGGACAGGAAAATGAAGAGCTGACCAGGCTTGAATCGATAGCCAAGTAAACAGCAGGGCTGCGAATATGAACAGGCCGCTGAAAACCAGCATTGGGTTACTTGGACATTCAACAGTGGTGTAATGAAAACCTGCGTGGAGTTGAGAGTCAGATGAATTCCAGATTCGCAGTGAATGAATGGAACATTCTGTAGTGGAGATAACAAAGATTTCTGAAGGCTGGTAGTGTGGTGGGACAATGAAGAGCTGAACAGGGTGGAGTGAATTGTCAATTAAACAGCACGGCTGCGAGTATGAACAGGCCTCTGAAAACCAGCATTGGCTTACTTGGACATTCACAAGTGGTGTAATGTTAACCAGGCGGGAGTGGAGAATCAGATAAACTCCAGACTCGCAGTGAATGAATGGAACATTCTGTAGTGGAGATTGCAATGATTTCTGAAATCTGGATTGTGGGGACACGAAAATGAAGAGCTGACCAGTGTTGAGTGGATAGCCTGTAAAAAGCCTCGGCTTCGAATGTGAACAGACCACTGAAAACCAGTATTGCATTACTTCGACTTTCAGCAGTGGTGTAACGAAAGCCTGCGTGGAGTGCAGATTCAGATGAATTCCAGATTCCCAGTGAATGAATGGAACATCCTGTAGTGGAGATTACAATGATTTCTGAAGGCTGGGTTGTGTGCACAGGAAAATGAGGAGCAAAACAGGTTGAGTGGATAGCCAATTGAACAGCACGACTGCGAACATGAACAGGCCTCTGAAAACCAGCATTGTTTTACTTGGACATTCACAAGTGGTGTAAGATAAATCTGCAGGTAGTGGAGATTCAGTTGAATTCCAGATTCGCAGTGAATGAATGGAACATTCTGTACTGGAGATTGCAATGATTTCTCAAGTCTGGATTGTTTGGACATGAAAATGAAGAGCTGACCACAGTTGTGTGGATACCCAGTAAAAAGCAGGGCTTAGAGTGTGAACAGACCGCTGAAAACCAGCATTGTGTTACTTGGACATTCATAAGTGGTGTAATGAAAGCCTACCTGGAGTGCAGATTCAGATGAATTCCAGATTGGCAGTGAATGAATGGGACATTCTGTACTGGCGATTCCAATGATTTCTGAAGTCTGATATTGTGGAAAAGAAAATGAAAGGCTGACCAGGTTTGAGTGGATAGACAATTGAACAGCACACTGCGAGTGTGAAAAGGCGGCTGAAAACCAGCATTGGATTACTTGGTCATTCACCAGTGCTGTAATGAAAACCTGCCTGGAGCGGAGAGTCAGATGAATTGCAGAATCGCAGTGAATGAATGGAACAGTCTGTAGTGGAGAGCCCAATGATTTCTGAAGGCTGGTTTGTGTGGAGAGGAAAATGAAGAGCTGACCAATATTGAGTGGATAGCCCATTGAACAGCACTTCTGCGAGTTGAACATGCCTCTGAAAACCAGTATTGAGTTACTTGGACATTCACCAGTGGCGTAACGAAAACCTGCCAGGAGTGGAGGTTCAGAGGAATTCCAGATTCGCAGTGAATGAATGGAACATTCTCTAGTGGTGATTCCAATGATTTCTGAAGGCTGGGTTTTGTGGACACGAAAATGTAGAGCTGAACAGGGTGGAGTGGATAGCCAAATGAACAGCACGTCTCTTAGTATGAACAGGCCACTGAAAACCAGCATTGGCTTACTTGGACATTCACAAGTGGTGTAACGATAACCCGCCGGGAGTTGAGAGTCAGATGAATTTAAGATTCGCAGTGAATGAACGGAACATTCTGTGGAGGAGATACCAATTATTTCTGAAGGTTGGGTTATGAGGACAGGAAAATGTAGAGCTGAATAGGGTTGGGTGGATAGCAAATTGAACAGCACGGCTGAGTGTGTTAGCAGGCGGCTTAAAACCAGCATTGTCTTCCTTGGACATTTACCAGTGGTGTCACGAAAACCTTCCAGGAGTGGAGACTCTGATGAATTCCAGATTCGCGTGATGGAATGGAACATTCTGTAGTGGTGATTGCCAACATTTAGGAATCTGGATAGTCTGGACAGGATATTGAAGAGCTGACCGATATTGAGTGGATAGCCAATGAACAGCACGGTTTCGAGTGTGAACAGACCACTAAGAAGCAGCATTGCATTACTTGGACATTCATCAGTGGTGTAACGAAAGCCTTCCTGGAATGCAGATTCAGAGTATTTCCAGATTCACAGTGAATGAATGGAAATTTCTGTAGTAGAGATTCCAATGATTTCTGAACGCTGGGTTGTGTGGACAGGAAAATGAAGAGCTGACTAGGTTTGACTGGATTGCCAATTGAACAGCAAGGCTGTGAGTGTGAACAGCCGCTGAAAACCAGCATTGGATTACCTGGTCATTCACCAGTGTTGTTAGGAAAATCTGCCTGGTGTGGAGAGTCAGAGGAATTCCAGATTCGCAGGGAACGAATGGAACATTCTGAAGTGGAGATAAGAATGATTTCTGAAGGCTCGGTGTGTGGAAGGAAAATCAAGAGCTAACCAGCGTTCACTGGATAGCCAATTGAACAGCACGGCTGCGAGTGTTAACACGCAGCTGAAACCAGCCTTGGGTTGCTTGGACATTCACCAGTGGTGAAACGAAAACCTGCTGGGAGTGGAGAACAAGATGAATTCAAGATTCGCCTGAATGAATGAAACATTCTGTAGTGTAGATTGCAATGGTTTCTGAGGTTTGTATTGTCTGAACTGGAAAAAGAAGAACTCACCAGTGTTGAGTCGCTAGACCGTGAACAGCACGGGTTCGAGTGTGAATAGACCGCTGAAAACCATCATTGCGTTACTTGAACATTCAGCAGTGGTGCAATGAAAACCTGCCGGGAGTGGAGATTCAGATGAATTCCAGATTCGCAGTGAATCAATGGAACATTCTCTAGTGGTGATTCCAATGATTTCTGAAGGCTGGGTTTTGTGGACACGAAAATGTAGAGCTGAACAGGGTGGAATGGATAGCCAAATGAACAGCACGTCTCGTAGTAAGAACAGGCCACTGAAAACCAGCTTTGGCTTAATTGGACATTCACAAGTGGTGTAACGAAAACCTGACGGGAGTTGAGAATTAGATGAATTTCAGATTTGCCGTCAATGAATGGAACATTCTGTGGAGGAGATACCAATTGTTTCTGAAGTTTGGGTTATGTGGACAGGAAAATGGAGCTGAAGAGGGTTGAGTGGATAGCAAATTGAACAGCACGGCTGAGAGTATGAGCAGGCCACTTAAAACCAGCATTGGCTTACTTGGATATTTACCAGTGGTGTCACGAAAACCTGCCGGGAGTGGAGATTCAGATGAATTCCAGATTCGCTGTGAATGAATGGAACATTCTGTAGTGGAGATAACAATGATTTCTCCAGTCTCTGTGGTGTGGACAGGAAAATGTAGAGCTGGCCAGGGTTGAGTGGATAGCCAATTGAACAGCACCACTGCGCTTGTGAAGAAAACACTTAAAACATTGGGTTACTTGGACATTCAACAGTGGTGTAACGAAAACCTGCCGGGAGTGGAGGTTCAGAGGAATTCCAGATTCGCAGTGAATGAATGGAACATTCTCTAGTGGAGATTCCAACGATTTCTGAAGGCTGGGTCGTGTGGAAGGAAAATCAAGAACTAATCAGGATTTAGTGGAAAGCCAACTGTATAGCATGGCTGCGAGTGTGAACATGCAGCTGAAAACCAGCATTGGGTTACTTGGACATTCATCAGTGGTGTAAGGAAAACCTGCATGGAGTGGAGAGTCAGTTGAATTCCACATTCGCAGTGAATGAATGGAACATTCTGTAGAGGAGATTCCAATGATTTCTGAAGCCTGTGTTGTGTGGACAGGAAAATGAAGAGCTGACCAGGCTTGAATCGATAGCCAAGTAAACAGCAGGGCTGCGAATATGAACAGGCCGCTGAAAACCAGCATTGGGTTACTTGGACATTCAACAGTGGTGTAATGAAAACCTGCGTGGAGTTGAGAGTCAGATGAATTCCAGATTCGCAGTGAATGAATGGAACATTCTGTAGTGGAGATAACAAAGATTTCTGAAGGCTGGTAGTGTGGTGGGACAATGAAGAGCTGAACAGGGTGGAGTGAATTGTCAATTAAACAGCACGGCTGCGAGTATGAACAGGCCTCTGAAAACCAGCATTGGCTTACTTGGACATTCACAAGTGGTGTAATGTTAACCAGGCGGGAGTGGAGAATCAGATAAACTCCAGACTCGCAGTGAATGAATGGAACATTCTGTAGTGGAGATTGCAATGATTTCTGAAATCTGGATTGTGGGGACACGAAAATGAAGAGCTGACCAGTGTTGAGTGGATAGCCTGTAAAAAGCCTCGGCTTCGAATGTGAACAGACCACTGAAAACCAGTATTGCATTACTTCGACTTTCAGCAGTGGTGTAACGAAAGCCTGCGTGGAGTGCAGATTCAGATGAATTCCAGATTCCCAGTGAATGAATGGAACATCCTGTAGTGGAGATTACAATGATTTCTGAAGGCTGGGTTGTGTGCACAGGAAAATGAGGAGCAAAACAGGTTGAGTGGATAGCCAATTGAACAGCACGACTGCGAACATGAACAGGCCTCTGAAAACCAGCATTGTTTTACTTGGACATTCACAAGTGGTGTAAGATAAATCTGCAGGTAGTGGAGATTCAGTTGAATTCCAGATTCGCAGTGAATGAATGGAACATTCTGTACTGGAGATTGCAATGATTTCTCAAGTCTGGATTGTTTGGACATGAAAATGAAGAGCTGACCACAGTTGTGTGGATACCCAGTAAAAAGCAGGGCTTAGAGTGTGAACAGACCGCTGAAAACCAGCATTGTGTTACTTGGACATTCATAAGTGGTGTAATGAAAGCCTACCTGGAGTGCAGATTCAGATGAATTCCAGATTGGCAGTGAATGAATGGGACATTCTGTACTGGCGATTCCAATGATTTCTGAAGTCTGATATTGTGGAAAAGAAAATGAAAGGCTGACCAGGTTTGAGTGGATAGACAATTGAACAGCACACTGCGAGTGTGAAAAGGCGGCTGAAAACCAGCATTGGATTACTTGGTCATTCACCAGTGCTGTAATGAAAACCTGCCTGGAGCGGAGAGTCAGATGAATTGCAGAATCGCAGTGAATGAATGGAACAGTCTGTAGTGGAGAGCCCAATGATTTCTGAAGGCTGGTTTGTGTGGAGAGGAAAATGAAGAGCTGACCAATATTGAGTGGATAGCCCATTGAACAGCACTTCTGCGAGTTGAACATGCCTCTGAAAACCAGTATTGAGTTACTTGGACATTCACCAGTGGCGTAACGAAAACCTGCCAGGAGTGGAGGTTCAGAGGAATTCCAGATTCGCAGTGAATGAATGGAACATTCTCTAGTGGTGATTCCAATGATTTCTGAAGGCTGGGTTTTGTGGACACGAAAATGTAGAGCTGAACAGGGTGGAGTGGATAGCCAAATGAACAGCACGTCTCTTAGTATGAACAGGCCACTGAAAACCAGCATTGGCTTACTTGGACATTCACAAGTGGTGTAACGATAACCCGCCGGGAGTTGAGAGTCAGATGAATTTAAGATTCGCAGTGAATGAACGGAACATTCTGTGGAGGAGATACCAATTATTTCTGAAGGTTGGGTTATGAGGACAGGAAAATGTAGAGCTGAATAGGGTTGGGTGGATAGCAAATTGAACAGCACGGCTGAGTGTGTTAGCAGGCGGCTTAAAACCAGCATTGTCTTCCTTGGACATTTACCAGTGGTGTCACGAAAACCTTCCAGGAGTGGAGACTCTGATGAATTCCAGATTCGCGTGATTGAATGGAACATTCTGTAGTGGTGATTGCCAACATTTAGGAATCTGGATAGTCTGGACAGGATATTGAAGAGCTGACCGATATTGAGTGGATAGCCAATGAACAGCACGGTTTCGAGTGTGAACAGACCACTAAGAAGCAGCATTGCATTACTTGGACATTCATCAGTGGTGTAACGAAAGCCTTCCTGGAATGCAGATTCAGAGTATTTCCAGATTCACAGTGAATGAATGGAAATTTCTGTAGTAGAGATTCCAATGATTTCTGAACGCTGGGTTGTGTGGACAGGAAAATGAAGAGCTGACTAGGTTTGACTGGATTGCCAATTGAACAGCAAGGCTGTGAGTGTGAACAGCCGCTGAAAACCAGCATTGGATTACCTGGTCATTCACCAGTGTTGTTAGGAAAATCTGCCTGGTGTGGAGAGTCAGAGGAATTCCAGATTCGCAGGGAACGAATGGAACATTCTGAAGTGGAGATAAGAATGATTTCTGAAGGCTCGGTGTGTGGAAGGAAAATCAAGAGCTAACCAGCGTTCACTGGATAGCCAATTGAACAGCACGGCTGCGAGTGTTAACACGCAGCTGAAACCAGCCTTGGGTTGCTTGGACATTCACCAGTGGTGAAACGAAAACCTGCTGGGAGTGGAGAACAAGATGAATTCAAGATTCGCCTGAATGAATGAAACATTCTGTAGTGTAGATTGCAATGGTTTCTGAGGTTTGTATTGTCTGAACTGGAAAAAGAAGAACTCACCAGTGTTGAGTCGCTAGACCGTGAACAGCACGGGTTCGAGTGTGAATAGACCGCTGAAAACCATCATTGCGTTACTTGAACATTCAGCAGTGGTGCAATGAAAACCTGCCGGGAGTGGAGATTCAGATGAATTCCAGATTCGCAGTGAATGAATGGAACATTCTCTAGTGGTGATTCCAATGATTTCTGAAGGCTGGGTTTTGTGGACACGAAAATGTAGAGCTGAACAGGGTGGAATGGATAGCCAAATGAACAGCACGTCTCGTAGTAAGAACAGGCCACTGAAAACCAGCTTTGGCTTAATTGGACATTCACAAGTGGTGTAACGAAAACCTGACGGGAGTTGAGAATTAGATGAATTTCAGATTTGCCGTCAATGAATGGAACATTCTGTGGAGGAGATACCAATTGTTTCTGAAGTTTGGGTTATGTGGACAGGAAAATGGAGCTGAAGAGGGTTGAGTGGATAGCAAATTGAACAGCACGGCTGAGAGTATGAGCAGGCCACTTAAAACCAGCATTGGCTTACTTGGATATTTACCAGTGGTGTCACGAAAACCTGCCGGGAGTGGAGATTCAGATGAATTCCAGATTCGCTGTGAATGAATGGAACATTCTGTAGTGGAGATAACAATGATTTCTCCAGTCTCTGTGGTGTGGACAGGAAAATGTAGAGCTGGCCAGGGTTGAGTGGATAGCCAATTGAACAGCACCACTGCGCTTGTGAAGAAAACACTTAAAACATTGGGTTACTTGGACATTCAACAGTGGTGTAACGAAAACCTGCCGGGAGTGGAGGTTCAGAGGAATTCCAGATTCGCAGTGAATGAATGGAACATTCTCTAGTGGAGATTCCAACGATTTCTGAAGGCTGGGTCGTGTGGAAGGAAAATCAAGAACTAATCAGGATTTAGTGGAAAGCCAATTGTATAGCATGGCTGCGAGTGTGAACATGCAGCTGAAAACCAGCATTGGGTTACTTGGACATTCATCAGTGGTGTAAGGAAAACCTGCATGGAGTGGAGGGAGAGTCAGTTGAATTCCACATTCGCAGTGAATGAATGGAACATTCTGTAGAGGAGATTCCAATGATTTCTGAAGCCTGTGTTGTGTGGACAGGAAAATGAAGAGCTGACCAGGCTTGAATCGATAGCCAAGTAAACAGCAGGGCTGCGAATATGAACAGGCCGCTGAAAACCAGCATTGGGTTACTTGGACAATCAACAGTGGTGTAATGAAAACCTGCGTGGAGTTGAGAGTCAGATGAATTCCAGATTCGCAGTGAATGAATGGAACATTCTGTAGTGGAGATAACAAAGATTTCTGAAGGCTGGTAGTGTGGTGGGACAATGAAGAGCTGAACAGGGTGGAGTGAATTGTCAATTAAACAGCACGGCTGCGAGTATGAACAGGCCTCTGAAAACCAGCATTGGCTTACTTGGACATTCACAAGTGGTGTAACGTTAACCAGGCGGGAGTGGAGAATCAGATAAACTCCAGACTCGCAGTGAATGAATGGAACATTCTGTAGTGGAGATTGCAATGATTTCTGAAATCTGGATTGTGGGGACACGAAAATGAAGAGCTGACCAGTGTTGAGTGGATAGCCTGTAAAAAGCCTCGGCTTCGAATGTGAACAGACCACTGAAAACCAGTATTGCATTACTTCGACTTTCAGCAGTGGTGTAACGAAAGCCTGCGTGGAGTGCAGATTCAGATGAATTCCAGATTCCCAGTGAATGAATGGAACATCCTGTAGTGGAGATTACAATGATTTCTGAAGGCTGGGTTGTGTGCACAGGAAAATGAGGAGCAAAACAGGTTGAGTGGATAGCCAATTGAACAGCACGACTGCGAACATGAACAGGCCTCTGAAAACCAGCATTGTTTTACTTGGACATTCACAAGTGGTGTAAGATAAATCTGCAGGTAGTGGAGATTCAGTTGAATTCCAGATTCTCAGTGAATGAATGGAACATTCTGTACTGGAGATTGCAATGATTTCTCAAGTCTGGATTGTTTGGACATGAAAATGAAGAGCTGACCACAGTTGTGTGGATACCCAGTAAAAAGCAGGGCTTAGAGTGTGAACAGACCGCTGAAAACCAGCATTGTGTTACTTGGACATTCATAAGTGGTGTAATGAAAGCCTACCTGGAGTGCAGATTCAGATGAATTCCAGATTGGCAGTGAATGAATGGAACATTCTGTACTGGCGATTCCAATGATTTCTGAAGTCTGATATTGTGGAAAAGAAAATGAAAGGCTGACCAGGTTTGAGTGGATAGACAATTGAACAGCACACTGCGAGTGTGAAAAGGCGGCTGAAAACCAGCATTGGATTACTTGGTCATTCACCAGTGCTGTAATGAAAACCTGCCTGGAGCGGAGAGTCAGATGAATTGCAGAATCGCAGTGAATGAATGGAACAGTCTGTAGTGGAGAGCCCAATGATTTCTGAAGGCTGGTTTGTGTGGAGAGGAAAATGAAGAGCTGACCAATATTGAGTGGATAGCCCATTGAACAGCACTTCTGCGAGTTGAACATGCCTCTGAAAACCAGTATTGAGTTACTTGGACATTCACCAGTGGCGTAACGAAAACCTGCCAGGAGTGGAGGTTCAGAGGAATTCCAGATTCGCAGTGAATGAATGGAACATTCTCTAGTGGTGATTCCAATGATTTCTGAAGGCTGGGTTTTGTGGACACGAAAATGTAGAGCTGAACAGGGTGGAGTGGATAGCCAAATGAACAGCACGTCTCTTAGTATGAACAGGCCACTGAAAACCAGCATTGGCTTACTTGGACATTCACAAGTGGTGTAACGATAACCCGCCGGGAGTTGAGAGTCAGATGAATTTAAGATTCGCAGTGAATGAACGGAACATTCTGTGGAGGAGATACCAATTATTTCTGAAGGTTGGGTTATGAGGACAGGAAAATGTAGAGCTGAATAGGGTTGGGTGGATAGCAAATTGAACAGCACGGCTGAGTGTGTTAGCAGGCGGCTTAAAACCAGCATTGTCTTCCTTGGACATTTACCAGTGGTGTCACGAAAACCTTCCAGGAGTGGAGACTCTGATGAATTCCAGATTCGCGTGATTGAATGGAACATTCTGTAGTGGTGATTGCCAACATTTAGGAATCTGGATAGTCTGGACAGGATATTGAAGAGCTGACCGATATTGAGTGGATAGCCAATGAACAGCACGGTTTCGAGTGTGAACAGACCACTAAGAAGCAGCATTGCATTACTTGGACATTCATCAGTGGTGTAACGAAAGCCTTCCTGGAATGCAGATTCAGAGTATTTCCAGATTCACAGTGAATGAATGGAAATTTCTGTAGTAGAGATTCCAATGATTTCTGAACGCTGGGTTGTGTGGACAGGAAAATGAAGAGCTGACTAGGTTTGACTGGATTGCCAATTGAACAGCAAGGCTGTGAGTGTGAACAGCCGCTGAAAACCAGCATTGGATTACCTGGTCATTCACCAGTGTTGTTAGGAAAATCTGCCTGGTGTGGAGAGTCAGAGGAATTCCAGATTCGCAGGGAACGAATGGAACATTCTGAAGTGGAGATAAGAATGATTTCTGAAGGCTCGGTGTGTGGAAGGAAAATCAAGAGCTAACCAGCGTTCACTGGATAGCCAATTGAACAGCACGGCTGCGAGTGTCAACACGCAGCTGAAACCAGCCTTGGGTTGCTTGGACATTCACCAGTGGTGAAACGAAAACCTGCTGGGAGTGGAGAACAAGATGAATTCAAGATTCGCCTGAATGAATGAAACATTCTGTAGTGTAGATTGCAATGGTTTCTGAGGTTTGTATTGTCTGAACTGGAAAAAGAAGAACTCACCAGTGTTGAGTCGCTAGACCGTGAACAGCACGGGTTCGAGTGTGAATAGACCGCTGAAAACCATCATTGCGTTACTTGAACATTCAGCAGTGGTGCAATGAAAACCTGCCGGGAGTGGAGATTCAGATGAATTCCAGATTCGCAGTGAATGAATGGAACATTCTCTAGTGGTGATTCCAATGATTTCTGAAGGCTGGGTTTTGTGGACACGAAAATGTAGAGCTGAACAGGGTGGAATGGATAGCCAAATGAACAGCACGTCTCGTAGTAAGAACAGGCCACTGAAAACCAGCTTTGGCTTAATTGGACATTCACAAGTGGTGTAACGAAAACCTGACGGGAGTTGAGAATTAGATGAATTTCAGATTTGCCGTCAATGAATGGAACATTCTGTGGAGGAGATACCAATTGTTTCTGAAGTTTGGGTTATGTGGACAGGAAAATGGAGCTGAAGAGGGTTGAGTGGATAGCAAATTGAACAGCACGGCTGAGAGTATGAGCAGGCCACTTAAAACCAGCATTGGCTTACTTGGATATTTACCAGTGGTGTCACGAAAACCTGCCGGGAGTGGAGATTCAGATGAATTCCAGATTCGCTGTGAATGAATGGAACATTCTGTAGTGGAGATAACAATGATTTCTCCAGTCTCTGTGGTGTGGACAGGAAAATGTAGAGCTGGCCAGGGTTGAGTGGATAGCCAATTGAACAGCACCACTGCGCTTGTGAAGAAAACACTTAAAACATTGGGTTACTTGGACATTCAACAGTGGTGTAACGAAAACCTGCCGGGAGTGGAGGTTCAGAGGAATTCCAGATTCGCAGTGAATGAATGGAACATTCTCTAGTGGAGATTCCAACGATTTCTGAAGGCTGGGTCGTGTGGAAGGAAAATCAAGAACTAATCAGGATTTAGTGGAAAGCCAATTGTATAGCATGGCTGCGAGTGTGAACATGCAGCTGAAAACCAGCATTGGGTTACTTGGACATTCATCAGTGGTGTAAGGAAAACCTGCATGGAGTGGAGAGTCAGTTGAATTCCACATTCGCAGTGAATGAATGGAACATTCTGTAGAGGAGATTCCAATGATTTCTGAAGCCTGTGTTGTGTGGACAGGAAAATGAAGAGCTGACCAGGCTTGAATCGATAGCCAAGTAAACAGCAGGGCTGCGAATATGAACAGGCCGCTGAAAACCAGCATTGGGTTACTTGGACATTCAACAGTGGTGTAATGAAAACCTGCGTGGAGTTGAGAGTCAGATGAATTCCAGATTCGCAGTGAATGAATGGAACATTCTGTAGTGGAGATAACAAAGATTTCTGAAGGCTGGTAGTGTGGTGGGACAATGAAGAGCTGAACAGGGTGGAGTGAATTGTCAATTAAACAGCACGGCTGCGAGTATGAACAGGCCTCTGAAAACCAGCATTGGCTTACTTGGACATTCACAAGTGGTGTAATGTTAACCAGGCGGGAGTGGAGAATCAGATAAACTCCAGACTCGCAGTGAATGAATGGAACATTCTGTAGTGGAGATTGCAATGATTTCTGAAATCTGGATTGTGGGGACACGAAAATGAAGAGCTGACCAGTGTTGAGTGGATAGCCTGTAAAAAGCCTCGGCTTCGAATGTGAACAGACCACTGAAAACCAGTATTGCATTACTTCGACTTTCAGCAGTGGTGTAACGAAAGCCTGCGTGGAGTGCAGATTCAGATGAATTCCAGATTCCCAGTGAATGAATGGAACATCCTGTAGTGGAGATTACAATGATTTCTGAAGGCTGGGTTGTGTGCACAGGAAAATGAGGAGCAAAACAGGTTGAGTGGATAGCCAATTGAACAGCACGACTGCGAACATGAACAGGCCTCTGAAAACCAGCATTGTTTTACTTGGACATTCACAAGTGGTGTAAGATAAATCTGCAGGTAGTGGAGATTCAGTTGAATTCCAGATTCGCAGTGAATGAATGGAACATTCTGTACTGGAGATTGCAATGATTTCTCAAGTCTGGATTGTTTGGACATGAAAATGAAGAGCTGACCACAGTTGTGTGGATACCCAGTAAAAAGCAGGGCTTAGAGTGTGAACAGACCGCTGAAAACCAGCATTGTGTTACTTGGACATTCATAAGTGGTGTAATGAAAGCCTACCTGGAGTGCAGATTCAGATGAATTCCAGATTGGCAGTGAATGAATGGGACATTCTGTACTGGCGATTCCAATGATTTCTGAAGTCTGATATTGTGGAAAAGAAAATGAAAGGCTGACCAGGTTTGAGTGGATAGACAATTGAACAGCACACTGCGAGTGTGAAAAGGCGGCTGAAAACCAGCATTGGATTACTTGGTCATTCACCAGTGCTGTAATGAAAACCTGCCTGGAGCGGAGAGTCAGATGAATTGCAGAATCGCAGTGAATGAATGGAACAGTCTGTAGTGGAGAGCCCAATGATTTCTGAAGGCTGGTTTGTGTGGAGAGGAAAATGAAGAGCTGACCAATATTGAGTGGATAGCCCATTGAACAGCACTTCTGCGAGTTGAACATGCCTCTGAAAACCAGTATTGAGTTACTTGGACATTCACCAGTGGCGTAACGAAAACCTGCCAGGAGTGGAGGTTCAGAGGAATTCCAGATTCGCAGTGAATGAATGGAACATTCTCTAGTGGCGATTCCAATGATTTCTGAAGGCTGGGTTTTGTGGACACGAAAATGTAGAGCTGAACAGGGTGGAGTGGATAGCCAAATGAACAGCACGTCTCTTAGTATGAACAGGCCACTGAAAACCAGCATTGGCTTACTTGGACATTCACAAGTGGTGTAACGATAACCCGCCGGGAGTTGAGAGTCAGATGAATTTAAGATTCGCAGTGAATGAACGGAACATTCTGTGGAGGAGATACCAATTATTTCTGAAGGTTGGGTTATGAGGACAGGAAAATGTAGAGCTGAATAGGGTTGGGTGGATAGCAAATTGAACAGCACGGCTGAGTGTGTTAGCAGGCGGCTTAAAACCAGCATTGTCTTCCTTGGACATTTACCAGTGGTGTCACGAAAACCTTCCAGGAGTGGAGACTCTGATGAATTCCAGATTCGCGTGATTGAATGGAACATTCTGTAGTGGTGATTGCCAACATTTAGGAATCTGGATAGTCTGGACAGGATATTGAAGAGCTGACCGATATTGAGTGGATAGCCAATGAACAGCACGGTTTCGAGTGTGAACAGACCACTAAGAAGCAGCATTGCATTACTTGGACATTCATCAGTGGTGTAACGAAAGCCTTCCTGGAATGCAGATTCAGAGTATTTCCAGATTCACAGTGAATGAATGGAAATTTCTGTAGTAGAGATTCCAATGATTTCTGAACGCTGGGTTGTGTGGACAGGAAAATGAAGAGCTGACTAGGTTTGACTGGATTGCCAATTGAACAGCAAGGCTGTGAGTGTGAACAGCCGCTGAAAACCAGCATTGGATTACCTGGTCATTCACCAGTGTTGTTAGGAAAATCTGCCTGGTGTGGAGAGTCAGAGGAATTCCAGATTCGCAGGGAACGAATGGAACATTCTGAAGTGGAGATAAGAATGATTTCTGAAGGCTCGGTGTGTGGAAGGAAAATCAAGAGCTAACCAGCGTTCACTGGATAGCCAATTGAACAGCACGGCTGCGAGTGTTAACACGCAGCTGAAACCAGCCTTGGGTTGCTTGGACATTCACCAGTGGTGAAACGAAAACCTGCTGGGAGTGGAGAACAAGATGAATTCAAGATTCGCCTGAATGAATGAAACATTCTGTAGTGTAGATTGCAATGGTTTCTGAGGTTTGTATTGTCTGAACTGGAAAAAGAAGAACTCACCAGTGTTGAGTCGCTAGACCGTGAACAGCACGGGTTCGAGTGTGAATAGACCGCTGAAAACCATCATTGCGTTACTTGAACATTCAGCAGTGGTGCAATGAAAACCTGCCGGGAGTGGAGATTCAGATGAATTCCAGATTCGCAGTGAATGAATGGAACATTCTCTAGTGGTGATTCCAATGATTTCTGAAGGCTGGGTTTTGTGGACACGAAAATGTAGAGCTGAACAGGGTGGAATGGATAGCCAAATGAACAGCACGTCTCGTAGTAAGAACAGGCCACTGAAAACCAGCTTTGGCTTAATTGGACATTCACAAGTGGTGTAACGAAAACCTGACGGGAGTTGAGAATTAGATGAATTTCAGATTTGCCGTCAATGAATGGAACATTCTGTGGAGGAGATACCAATTGTTTCTGAAGTTTGGGTTATGTGGACAGGAAAATGGAGCTGAAGAGGGTTGAGTGGATAGCAAATTGAACAGCACGGCTGAGAGTATGAGCAGGCCACTTAAAACCAGCATTGGCTTACTTGGATATTTACCAGTGGTGTCACGAAAACCTGCCGGGAGTGGAGATTCAGATGAATTCCAGATTCGCTGTGAATGAATGGAACATTCTGTAGTGGAGATAACAATGATTTCTCCAGTCTCTGTGGTGTGGACAGGAAAATGTAGAGCTGGCCAGGGTTGAGTGGATAGCCAATTGAACAGCACCACTGCGCTTGTGAAGAAAACACTTAAAACATTGGGTTACTTGGACATTCAACAGTGGTGTAACGAAAACCTGCCGGGAGTGGAGGTTCAGAGGAATTCCAGATTCGCAGTGAATGAATGGAACATTCTCTAGTGGAGATTCCAACGATTTCTGAAGGCTGGGTCGTGTGGAAGGAAAATCAAGAACTAATCAGGATTTAGTGGAAAGCCAATTGTATAGCATGGCTGCGAGTGTGAACATGCAGCTGAAAACCAGCATTGGGTTACTTGGACATTCATCAGTGGTGTAAGGAAAACCTGCATGGAGTGGAGAGTCAGTTGAATTCCACATTCGCAGTGAATGAATGGAACATTCTGTAGAGGAGATTCCAATGATTTCTGAAGCCTGTGTTGTGTGGACAGGAAAATGAAGAGCTGACCAGGCTTGAATCGATAGCCAAGTAAACAGCAGGGCTGCGAATATGAACAGGCCGCTGAAAACCAGCATTGGGTTACTTGGACATTCAACAGTGGTGTAATGAAAACCTGCGTGGAGTTGAGAGTCAGATGAATTCCAGATTCGCAGTGAATGAATGGAACATTCTGTAGTGGAGATAACAAAGATTTCTGAAGGCTGGTAGTGTGGTGGGACAATGAAGAGCTGAACAGGGTGGAGTGAATTGTCAATTAAACAGCACGGCTGCGAGTATGAACAGGCCTCTGAAAACCAGCATTGGCTTACTTGGACATTCACAAGTGGTGTAATGTTAACCAGGCGGGAGTGGAGAATCAGATAAACTCCAGACTCGCAGTGAATGAATGGAACATTCTGTAGTGGAGATTGCAATGATTTCTGAAATCTGGATTGTGGGGACACGAAAATGAAGAGCTGACCAGTGTTGAGTGGATAGCCTGTAAAAAGCCTCGGCTTCGAATGTGAACAGACCACTGAAAACCAGTATTGCATTACTTCGACTTTCAGCAGTGGTGTAACGAAAGCCTGCGTGGAGTGCAGATTCAGATGAATTCCAGATTCCCAGTGAATGAATGGAACATCCTGTAGTGGAGATTACAATGATTTCTGAAGGCTGGGTTGTGTGCACAGGAAAATGAGGAGCAAAACAGGTTGAGTGGATAGCCAATTGAACAGCACGACTGCGAACATGAACAGGCCTCTGAAAACCAGCATTGTTTTACTTGGACATTCACAAGTGGTGTAAGATAAATCTGCAGGTAGTGGAGATTCAGTTGAATTCCAGATTCGCAGTGAATGAATGGAACATTCTGTACTGGAGATTGCAATGATTTCTCAAGTCTGGATTGTTTGGACATGAAAATGAAGAGCTGACCACAGTTGTGTGGATACCCAGTAAAAAGCAGGGCTTAGAGTGTGAACAGACCGCTGAAAACCAGCATTGTGTTACTTGGACATTCATAAGTGGTGTAATGAAAGCCTACCTGGAGTGCAGATTCAGATGAATTCCAGATTGGCAGTGAATGAATGGGACATTCTGTACTGGCGATTCCAATGATTTCTGAAGTCTGATATTGTGGAAAAGAAAATGAAAGGCTGACCAGGTTTGAGTGGATAGACAATTGAACAGCACACTGCGAGTGTGAAAAGGCGGCTGAAAACCAGCATTGGATTACTTGGTCATTCACCAGTGCTGTAATGAAAACCTGCCTGGAGCGGAGAGTCAGATGAATTGCAGAATCGCAGTGAATGAATGGAACAGTCTGTAGTGGAGAGCCCAATGATTTCTGAAGGCTGGTTTGTGTGGAGAGGAAAATGAAGAGCTGACCAATATTGAGTGGATAGCCCATTGAACAGCACTTCTGCGAGTTGAACATGCCTCTGAAAACCAGTATTGAGTTACTTGGACATTCACCAGTGGCGTAACGAAAACCTGCCAGGAGTGGAGGTTCAGAGGAATTCCAGATTCGCAGTGAATGAATGGAACATTCTCTAGTGGCGATTCCAATGATTTCTGAAGGCTGGGTTTTGTGGACACGAAAATGTAGAGCTGAACAGGGTGGAGTGGATAGCCAAATGAACAGCACGTCTCTTAGTATGAACAGGCCACTGAAAACCAGCATTGGCTTACTTGGACATTCACAAGTGGTGTAACGATAACCCGCCGGGAGTTGAGAGTCAGATGAATTTAAGATTCGCAGTGAATGAACGGAACATTCTGTGGAGGAGATACCAATTATTTCTGAAGGTTGGGTTATGAGGACAGGAAAATGTAGAGCTGAATAGGGTTGGGTGGATAGCAAATTGAACAGCACGGCTGAGTGTGTTAGCAGGCGGCTTAAAACCAGCATTGTCTTCCTTGGACATTTACCAGTGGTGTCACGAAAACCTTCCAGGAGTGGAGACTCTGATGAATTCCAGATTCGCGTGATTGAATGGAACATTCTGTAGTGGTGATTGCCAACATTTAGGAATCTGGATAGTCTGGACAGGATATTGAAGAGCTGACCGATATTGAGTGGATAGCCAATGAACAGCACGGTTTCGAGTGTGAACAGACCACTAAGAAGCAGCATTGCATTACTTGGACATTCATCAGTGGTGTAACGAAAGCCTTCCTGGAATGCAGATTCAGAGTATTTCCAGATTCACAGTGAATGAATGGAAATTTCTGTAGTAGAGATTCCAATGATTTCTGAACGCTGGGTTGTGTGGACAGGAAAATGAAGAGCTGACTAGGTTTGACTGGATTGCCAATTGAACAGCAAGGCTGTGAGTGTGAACAGCCGCTGAAAACCAGCATTGGATTACCTGGTCATTCACCAGTGTTGTTAGGAAAATCTGCCTGGTGTGGAGAGTCAGAGGAATTCCAGATTCGCAGGGAACGAATGGAACATTCTGAAGTGGAGATAAGAATGATTTCTGAAGGCTCGGTGTGTGGAAGGAAAATCAAGAGCTAACCAGCGTTCACTGGATAGCCAATTGAACAGCACGGCTGCGAGTGTTAACACGCAGCTGAAACCAGCCTTGGGTTGCTTGGACATTCACCAGTGGTGAAACGAAAACCTGCTGGGAGTGGAGAACAAGATGAATTCAAGATTCGCCTGAATGAATGAAACATTCTGTAGTGTAGATTGCAATGGTTTCTGAGGTTTGTATTGTCTGAACTGGAAAAAGAAGAACTCACCAGTGTTGAGTCGCTAGACCGTGAACAGCACGGGTTCGAGTGTGAATAGACCGCTGAAAACCATCATTGCGTTACTTGAACATTCAGCAGTGGTGCAATGAAAACCTGCCGGGAGTGGAGATTCAGATGAATTCCAGATTCGCAGTGAATGAATGGAACATTCTCTAGTGGTGATTCCAATGATTTCTGAAGGCTGGGTTTTGTGGACACGAAAATGTAGAGCTGAACAGGGTGGAATGGATAGCCAAATGAACAGCACGTCTCGTAGTAAGAACAGGCCACTGAAAACCAGCTTTGGCTTAATTGGACATTCACAAGTGGTGTAACGAAAACCTGACGGGAGTTGAGAATTAGATGAATTTCAGATTTGCCGTCAATGAATGGAACATTCTGTGGAGGAGATACCAATTGTTTCTGAAGTTTGGGTTATGTGGACAGGAAAATGGAGCTGAAGAGGGTTGAGTGGATAGCAAATTGAACAGCACGGCTGAGAGTATGAGCAGGCCACTTAAAACCAGCATTGGCTTACTTGGATATTTACCAGTGGTGTCACGAAAACCTGCCGGGAGTGGAGATTCAGATGAATTCCAGATTCGCTGTGAATGAATGGAACATTCTGTAGTGGAGATAACAATGATTTCTCCAGTCTCTGTGGTGTGGACAGGAAAATGTAGAGCTGGCCAGGGTTGAGTGGATAGCCAATTGAACAGCACCACTGCGCTTGTGAAGAAAACACTTAAAACATTGGGTTACTTGGACATTCAACAGTGGTGTAACGAAAACCTGCCGGGAGTGGAGGTTCAGAGGAATTCCAGATTCGCAGTGAATGAATGGAACATTCTCTAGTGGAGATTCCAACGATTTCTGAAGGCTGGGTCGTGTGGAAGGAAAATCAAGAACTAATCAGGATTTAGTGGAAAGCCAATTGTATAGCATGGCTGCGAGTGTGAACATGCAGCTGAAAACCAGCATTGGGTTACTTGGACATTCATCAGTGGTGTAAGGAAAACCTGCATGGAGTGGAGAGTCAGTTGAATTCCACATTCGCAGTGAATGAATGGAACATTCTGTAGAGGAGATTCCAATGATTTCTGAAGCCTGTGTTGTGTGGACAGGAAAATGAAGAGCTGACCAGGCTTGAATCGATAGCCAAGTAAACAGCAGGGCTGCGAATATGAACAGGCCGCTGAAAACCAGCATTGGGTTACTTGGACATTCAACAGTGGTGTAATGAAAACCTGCGTGGAGTTGAGAGTCAGATGAATTCCAGATTCGCAGTGAATGAATGGAACATTCTGTAGTGGAGATAACAAAGATTTCTGAAGGCTGGTAGTGTGGTGGGACAATGAAGAGCTGAACAGGGTGGAGTGAATTGTCAATTAAACAGCACGGCTGCGAGTATGAACAGGCCTCTGAAAACCAGCATTGGCTTACTTGGACATTCACAAGTGGTGTAATGTTAACCAGGCGGGAGTGGAGAATCAGATAAACTCCAGACTCGCAGTGAATGAATGGAACATTCTGTAGTGGAGATTGCAATGATTTCTGAAATCTGGATTGTGGGGACACGAAAATGAAGAGCTGACCAGTGTTGAGTGGATAGCCTGTAAAAAGCCTCGGCTTCGAATGTGAACAGACCACTGAAAACCAGTATTGCATTACTTCGACTTTCAGCAGTGGTGTAACGAAAGCCTGCGTGGAGTGCAGATTCAGATGAATTCCAGATTCCCAGTGAATGAATGGAACATCCTGTAGTGGAGATTACAATGATTTCTGAAGGCTGGGTTGTGTGCACAGGAAAATGAGGAGCAAAACAGGTTGAGTGGATAGCCAATTGAACAGCACGACTGCGAACATGAACAGGCCTCTGAAAACCAGCATTGTTTTACTTGGACATTCACAAGTGGTGTAAGATAAATCTGCAGGTAGTGGAGATTCAGTTGAATTCCAGATTCGCAGTGAATGAATGGAACATTCTGTACTGGAGATTGCAATGATTTCTCAAGTCTGGATTGTTTGGACATGAAAATGAAGAGCTGACCACAGTTGTGTGGATACCCAGTAAAAAGCAGGGCTTAGAGTGTGAACAGACCGCTGAAAACCAGCATTGTGTTACTTGGACATTCATAAGTGGTGTAATGAAAGCCTACCTGGAGTGCAGATTCAGATGAATTCCAGATTGGCAGTGAATGAATGGGACATTCTGTACTGGCGATTCCAATGATTTCTGAAGTCTGATATTGTGGAAAAGAAAATGAAAGGCTGACCAGGTTTGAGTGGATAGACAATTGAACAGCACACTGCGAGTGTGAAAAGGCGGCTGAAAACCAGCATTGGATTACTTGGTCATTCACCAGTGCTGTAATGAAAACCTGCCTGGAGCGGAGAGTCAGATGAATTGCAGAATCGCAGTGAATGAATGGAACAGTCTGTAGTGGAGAGCCCAATGATTTCTGAAGGCTGGTTTGTGTGGAGAGGAAAATGAAGAGCTGACCAATATTGAGTGGATAGCCCATTGAACAGCACTTCTGCGAGTTGAACATGCCTCTGAAAACCAGTATTGAGTTACTTGGACATTCACCAGTGGCGTAACGAAAACCTGCCAGGAGTGGAGGTTCAGAGGAATTCCAGATTCGCAGTGAATGAATGGAACATTCTCTAGTGGTGATTCCAATGATTTCTGAAGGCTGGGTTTTGTGGACACGAAAATGTAGAGCTGAACAGGGTGGAGTGGATAGCCAAATGAACAGCACGTCTCTTAGTATGAACAGGCCACTGAAAACCAGCATTGGCTTACTTGGACATTCACAAGTGGTGTAACGATAACCCGCCGGGAGTTGAGAGTCAGATGAATTTAAGATTCGCAGTGAATGAACGGAACATTCTGTGGAGGAGATACCAATTATTTCTGAAGGTTGGGTTATGAGGACAGGAAAATGTAGAGCTGAATAGGGTTGGGTGGATAGCAAATTGAACAGCACGGCTGAGTGTGTTAGCAGGCGGCTTAAAACCAGCATTGTCTTCCTTGGACATTTACCAGTGGTGTCACGAAAACCTTCCAGGAGTGGAGACTCTGATGAATTCCAGATTCGCGTGATTGAATGGAACATTCTGTAGTGGTGATTGCCAACATTTAGGAATCTGGATAGTCTGGACAGGATATTGAAGAGCTGACCGATATTGAGTGGATAGCCAATGAACAGCACGGTTTCGAGTGTGAACAGACCACTAAGAAGCAGCATTGCATTACTTGGACATTCATCAGTGGTGTAACGAAAGCCTTCCTGGAATGCAGATTCAGAGTATTTCCAGATTCACAGTGAATGAATGGAAATTTCTGTAGTAGAGATTCCAATGATTTCTGAACGCTGGGTTGTGTGGACAGGAAAATGAAGAGCTGACTAGGTTTGACTGGATTGCCAATTGAACAGCAAGGCTGTGAGTGTGAACAGCCGCTGAAAACCAGCATTGGATTACCTGGTCATTCACCAGTGTTGTTAGGAAAATCTGCCTGGTGTGGAGAGTCAGAGGAATTCCAGATTCGCAGGGAACGAATGGAACATTCTGAAGTGGAGATAAGAATGATTTCTGAAGGCTCGGTGTGTGGAAGGAAAATCAAGAGCTAACCAGCGTTCACTGGATAGCCAATTGAACAGCACGGCTGCGAGTGTTAACACGCAGCTGAAACCAGCCTTGGGTTGCTTGGACATTCACCAGTGGTGAAACGAAAACCTGCTGGGAGTGGAGAACAAGATGAATTCAAGATTCGCCTGAATGAATGAAACATTCTGTAGTGTAGATTGCAATGGTTTCTGAGGTTTGTATTGTCTGAACTGGAAAAAGAAGAACTCACCAGTGTTGAGTCGCTAGACCGTGAACAGCACGGGTTCGAGTGTGAATAGACCGCTGAAAACCATCATTGCGTTACTTGAACATTCAGCAGTGGTGCAATGAAAACCTGCCGGGAGTGGAGATTCAGATGAATTCCAGATTCGCAGTGAATGAATGGAACATTCTCTAGTGGTGATTCCAATGATTTCTGAAGGCTGGGTTTTGTGGACACGAAAATGTAGAGCTGAAGAGGGTGGAATGGATAGCCAAATGAACAGCACGTCTCGTAGTAAGAACAGGCCACTGAAAACCAGCTTTGGCTTAATTGGACATTCACAAGTGGTGTAACGAAAACCTGACGGGAGTTGAGAATTAGATGAATTTCAGATTTGCCGTCAATGAATGGAACATTCTGTGGAGGAGATACCAATTGTTTCTGAAGTTTGGGTTATGTGGACAGGAAAATGGAGCTGAAGAGGGTTGAGTGGATAGCAAATTGAACAGCACGGCTGAGAGTATGAGCAGGCCACTTAAAACCAGCATTGGCTTACTTGGATATTTACCAGTGGTGTCACGAAAACCTGCCGGGAGTGGAGATTCAGATGAATTCCAGATTCGCTGTGAATGAATGGAACATTCTGTAGTGGAGATAACAATGATTTCTCCAGTCTCTGTGGTGTGGACAGGAAAATGTAGAGCTGGCCAGGGTTGAGTGGATAGCCAATTGAACAGCACCACTGCGCTTGTGAAGAAAACACTTAAAACATTGGGTTACTTGGACATTCAACAGTGGTGTAACGAAAACCTGCCGGGAGTGGAGGTTCAGAGGAATTCCAGATTCGCAGTGAATGAATGGAACATTCTCTAGTGGAGATTCCAACGATTTCTGAAGGCTGGGTCGTGTGGAAGGAAAATCAAGAACTAATCAGGATTTAGTGGAAAGCCAATTGTATAGCATGGCTGCGAGTGTGAACATGCAGCTGAAAACCAGCATTGGGTTACTTGGACATTCATCAGTGGTGTAAGGAAAACCTGCATGGAGTGGAGAGTCAGTTGAATTCCACATTCGCAGTGAATGAATGGAACATTCTGTAGAGGAGATTCCAATGATTTCTGAAGCCTGTGTTGTGTGGACAGGAAAATGAAGAGCTGACCAGGCTTGAATCGATAGCCAAGTAAACAGCAGGGCTGCGAATATGAACAGGCCGCTGAAAACCGGCATTGGGTTACTTGGACATTCAACAGTGGTGTAATGAAAACCTGCGTGGAGTTGAGAGTCAGATGAATTCCAGATTCGCAGTGAATGAATGGAACATTCTGTAGTGGAGATAACAAAGATTTCTGAAGGCTGGTAGTGTGGTGGGACAATGAAGAGCTGAACAGGGTGGAGTGAATTGTCAATTAAACAGCACGGCTGCGAGTATGAACAGGCCTCTGAAAACCAGCATTGGCTTACTTGGACATTCACAAGTGGTGTAATGTTAACCAGGCGGGAGTGGAGAATCAGATAAACTCCAGACTCGCAGTGAATGAATGGAACATTCTGTAGTGGAGATTGCAATGATTTCTGAAATCTGGATTGTGGGGACACGAAAATGAAGAGCTGACCAGTGTTGAGTGGATAGCCTGTAAAAAGCCTCGGCTTCGAATGTGAACAGACCACTGAAAACCAGTATTGCATTACTTCGACTTTCAGCAGTGGTGTAACGAAAGCCTGCGTGGAGTGCAGATTCAGATGAATTCCAGATTCCCAGTGAATGAATGGAACATCCTGTAGTGGAGATTACAATGATTTCTGAAGGCTGGGTTGTGTGCACAGGAAAATGAGGAGCAAAACAGGTTGAGTGGATAGCCAATTGAACAGCACGACTGCGAACATGAACAGGCCTCTGAAAACCAGCATTGTTTTACTTGGACATTCACAAGTGGTGTAAGATAAATCTGCAGGTAGTGGAGATTCAGTTGAATTCCAGATTCGCAGTGAATGAATGGAACATTCTGTACTGGAGATTGCAATGATTTCTCAAGTCTGGATTGTTTGGACATGAAAATGAAGAGCTGACCACAGTTGTGTGGATACCCAGTAAAAAGCAGGGCTTAGAGTGTGAACAGACCGCTGAAAACCAGCATTGTGTTACTTGGACATTCATAAGTGGTGTAATGAAAGCCTACCTGGAGTGCAGATTCAGATGAATTCCAGATTGGCAGTGAATGAATGGGACATTCTGTACTGGCGATTCCAATGATTTCTGAAGTCTGATATTGTGGAAAAGAAAATGAAAGGCTGACCAGGTTTGAGTGGATAGACAATTGAACAGCACACTGCGAGTGTGAAAAGGCGGCTGAAAACCAGCATTGGATTACTTGGTCATTCACCAGTGCTGTAATGAAAACCTGCCTGGAGCGGAGAGTCAGATGAATTGCAGAATCGCAGTGAATGAATGGAACAGTCTGTAGTGGAGAGCCCAATGATTTCTGAAGGCTGGTTTGTGTGGAGAGGAAAATGAAGAGCTGACCAATATTGAGTGGATAGCCCATTGAACAGCACTTCTGCGAGTTGAACATGCCTCTGAAAACCAGTATTGAGTTACTTGGACATTCACCAGTGGCGTAACGAAAACCTGCCAGGAGTGGAGGTTCAGAGGAATTCCAGATTCGCAGTGAATGAATGGAACATTCTCTAGTGGCGATTCCAATGATTTCTGAAGGCTGGGTTTTGTGGACACGAAAATGTAGAGCTGAACAGGGTGGAGTGGATAGCCAAATGAACAGCACGTCTCTTAGTATGAACAGGCCACTGAAAACCAGCATTGGCTTACTTGGACATTCACAAGTGGTGTAACGATAACCCGCCGGGAGTTGAGAGTCAGATGAATTTAAGATTCGCAGTGAATGAACGGAACATTCTGTGGAGGAGATACCAATTATTTCTGAAGGTTGGGTTATGAGGACAGGAAAATGTAGAGCTGAATAGGGTTGGGTGGATAGCAAATTGAACAGCACGGCTGAGTGTGTTAGCAGGCGGCTTAAAACCAGCATTGTCTTCCTTGGACATTTACCAGTGGTGTCACGAAAACCTTCCAGGAGTGGAGACTCTGATGAATTCCAGATTCGCGTGATTGAATGGAACATTCTGTAGTGGTGATTGCCAACATTTAGGAATCTGGATAGTCTGGACAGGATATTGAAGAGCTGACCGATATTGAGTGGATAGCCAATGAACAGCACGGTTTCGAGTGTGAACAGACCACTAAGAAGCAGCATTGCATTACTTGGACATTCATCAGTGGTGTAACGAAAGCCTTCCTGGAATGCAGATTCAGAGTATTTCCAGATTCACAGTGAATGAATGGAAATTTCTGTAGTAGAGATTCCAATGATTTCTGAACGCTGGGTTGTGTGGACAGGAAAATGAAGAGCTGACTAGGTTTGACTGGATTGCCAATTGAACAGCAAGGCTGTGAGTGTGAACAGCCGCTGAAAACCAGCATTGGATTACCTGGTCATTCACCAGTGTTGTTAGGAAAATCTGCCTGGTGTGGAGAGTCAGAGGAATTCCAGATTCGCAGGGAACGAATGGAACATTCTGAAGTGGAGATAAGAATGATTTCTGAAGGCTCGGTGTGTGGAAGGAAAATCAAGAGCTAACCAGCGTTCACTGGATAGCCAATTGAACAGCACGGCTGCGAGTGTTAACACGCAGCTGAAACCAGCCTTGGGTTGCTTGGACATTCACCAGTGGTGAAACGAAAACCTGCTGGGAGTGGAGAACAAGATGAATTCAAGATTCGCCTGAATGAATGAAACATTCTGTAGTGTAGATTGCAATGGTTTCTGAGGTTTGTATTGTCTGAACTGGAAAAAGAAGAACTCACCAGTGTTGAGTCGCTAGACCGTGAACAGCACGGGTTCGAGTGTGAATAGACCGCTGAAAACCATCATTGCGTTACTTGAACATTCAGCAGTGGTGCAATGAAAACCTGCCGGGAGTGGAGATTCAGATGAATTCCAGATTCGCAGTGAATGAATGGAACATTCTCTAGTGGTGATTCCAATGATTTCTGAAGGCTGGGTTTTGTGGACACGAAAATGTAGAGCTGAACAGGGTGGAATGGATAGCCAAATGAACAGCACGTCTCGTAGTAAGAACAGGCCACTGAAAACCAGCTTTGGCTTAATTGGACATTCACAAGTGGTGTAACGAAAACCTGACGGGAGTTGAGAATTAGATGAATTTCAGATTTGCCGTCAATGAATGGAACATTCTGTGGAGGAGATACCAATTGTTTCTGAAGTTTGGGTTATGTGGACAGGAAAATGGAGCTGAAGAGGGTTGAGTGGATAGCAAATTGAACAGCACGGCTGAGAGTATGAGCAGGCCACTTAAAACCAGCATTGGCTTACTTGGATATTTACCAGTGGTGTCACGAAAACCTGCCGGGAGTGGAGATTCAGATGAATTCCAGATTCGCTGTGAATGAATGGAACATTCTGTAGTGGAGATAACAATGATTTCTCCAGTCTCTGTGGTGTGGACAGGAAAATGTAGAGCTGGCCAGGGTTGAGTGGATAGCCAATTGAACAGCACCACTGCGCTTGTGAAGAAAACACTTAAAACATTGGGTTACTTGGACATTCAACAGTGGTGTAACGAAAACCTGCCGGGAGTGGAGGTTCAGAGGAATTCCAGATTCGCAGTGAATGAATGGAACATTCTCTAGTGGAGATTCCAACGATTTCTGAAGGCTGGGTCGTGTGGAAGGAAAATCAAGAACTAATCAGGATTTAGTGGAAAGCCAATTGTATAGCATGGCTGCGAGTGTGAACATGCAGCTGAAAACCAGCATTGGGTTACTTGGACATTCATCAGTGGTGTAAGGAAAACCTGCATGGAGTGGAGAGTCAGTTGAATTCCACATTCGCAGTGAATGAATGGAACATTCTGTAGAGGAGATTCCAATGATTTCTGAAGCCTGTGTTGTGTGGACAGGAAAATGAAGAGCTGACCAGGCTTGAATCGATAGCCAAGTAAACAGCAGGGCTGCGAATATGAACAGGCCGCTGAAAACCAGCATTGGGTTACTTGGACATTCAACAGTGGTGTAATGAAAACCTGCGTGGAGTTGAGAGTCAGATGAATTCCAGATTCGCAGTGAATGAATGGAACATTCTGTAGTGGAGATAACAAAGATTTCTGAAGGCTGGTAGTGTGGTGGGACAATGAAGAGCTGAACAGGGTGGAGTGAATTGTCAATTAAACAGCACGGCTGCGAGTATGAACAGGCCTCTGAAAACCAGCATTGGCTTACTTGGACATTCACAAGTGGTGTAATGTTAACCAGGCGGGAGTGGAGAATCAGATAAACTCCAGACTCGCAGTGAATGAATGGAACATTCTGTAGTGGAGATTGCAATGATTTCTGAAATCTGGATTGTGGGGACACGAAAATGAAGAGCTGACCAGTGTTGAGTGGATAGCCTGTAAAAAGCCTCGGCTTCGAATGTGAACAGACCACTGAAAACCAGTATTGCATTACTTCGACTTTCAGCAGTGGTGTAACGAAAGCCTGCGTGGAGTGCAGATTCAGATGAATTCCAGATTCCCAGTGAATGAATGGAACATCCTGTAGTGGAGATTACAATGATTTCTGAAGGCTGGGTTGTGTGCACAGGAAAATGAGGAGCAAAACAGGTTGAGTGGATAGCCAATTGAACAGCACGACTGCGAACATGAACAGGCCTCTGAAAACCAGCATTGTTTTACTTGGACATTCACAAGTGGTGTAAGATAAATCTGCAGGTAGTGGAGATTCAGTTGAATTCCAGATTCGCAGTGAATGAATGGAACATTCTGTACTGGAGATTGCAATGATTTCTCAAGTCTGGATTGTTTGGACATGAAAATGAAGAGCTGACCACAGTTGTGTGGATACCCAGTAAAAAGCAGGGCTTAGAGTGTGAACAGACCGCTGAAAACCAGCATTGTGTTACTTGGACATTCATAAGTGGTGTAATGAAAGCCTACCTGGAGTGCAGATTCAGATGAATTCCAGATTGGCAGTGAATGAATGGAACATTCTGTACTGGCGATTCCAATGATTTCTGAAGTCTGATATTGTGGAAAAGAAAATGAAAGGCTGACCAGGTTTGAGTGGATAGACAATTGAACAGCACACTGCGAGTGTGAAAAGGCGGCTGAAAACCAGCATTGGATTACTTGGTCATTCACCAGTGCTGTAATGAAAACCTGCCTGGAGCGGAGAGTCAGATGAATTGCAGAATCGCAGTGAATGAATGGAACAGTCTGTAGTGGAGAGCCCAATGATTTCTGAAGGCTGGTTTGTGTGGAGAGGAAAATGAAGAGCTGACCAATATTGAGTGGATAGCCCATTGAACAGCACTTCTGCGAGTTGAACATGCCTCTGAAAACCAGTATTGAGTTACTTGGACATTCACCAGTGGCGTAACGAAAACCTGCCAGGAGTGGAGGTTCAGAGGAATTCCAGATTCGCAGTGAATGAATGGAACATTCTCTAGTGGTGATTCCAATGATTTCTGAAGGCTGGGTTTTGTGGACACGAAAATGTAGAGCTGAACAGGGTGGAGTGGATAGCCAAATGAACAGCACGTCTCTTAGTATGAACAGGCCACTGAAAACCAGCATTGGCTTACTTGGACATTCACAAGTGGTGTAACGATAACCCGCCGGGAGTTGAGAGTCAGATGAATTTAAGATTCGCAGTGAATGAACGGAACATTCTGTGGAGGAGATACCAATTATTTCTGAAGGTTGGGTTATGAGGACAGGAAAATGTAGAGCTGAATAGGGTTGGGTGGATAGCAAATTGAACAGCACGGCTGAGTGTGTTAGCAGGCGGCTTAAAACCAGCATTGTCTTCCTTGGACATTTACCAGTGGTGTCACGAAAACCTTCCAGGAGTGGAGACTCTGATGAATTCCAGATTCGCGTGATTGAATGGAACATTCTGTAGTGGTGATTGCCAACATTTAGGAATCTGGATAGTCTGGACAGGATATTGAAGAGCTGACCGATATTGAGTGGATAGCCAATGAACAGCACGGTTTCGAGTGTGAACAGACCACTAAGAAGCAGCATTGCATTACTTGGACATTCATCAGTGGTGTAACGAAAGCCTTCCTGGAATGCAGATTCAGAGTATTTCCAGATTCACAGTGAATGAATGGAAATTTCTGTAGTAGAGATTCCAATGATTTCTGAACGCTGGGTTGTGTGGACAGGAAAATGAAGAGCTGACTAGGTTTGACTGGATTGCCAATTGAACAGCAAGGCTGTGAGTGTGAACAGCCGCTGAAAACCAGCATTGGATTACCTGGTCATTCACCAGTGTTGTTAGGAAAATCTGCCTGGTGTGGAGAGTCAGAGGAATTCCAGATTCGCAGGGAACGAATGGAACATTCTGAAGTGGAGATAAGAATGATTTCTGAAGGCTCGGTGTGTGGAAGGAAAATCAAGAGCTAACCAGCGTTCACTGGATAGCCAATTGAACAGCACGGCTGCGAGTGTTAACACGCAGCTGAAACCAGCCTTGGGTTGCTTGGACATTCACCAGTGGTGAAACGAAAACCTGCTGGGAGTGGAGAACAAGATGAATTCAAGATTCGCCTGAATGAATGAAACATTCTGTAGTGTAGATTGCAATGGTTTCTGAGGTTTGTATTGTCTGAACTGGAAAAAGAAGAACTCACCAGTGTTGAGTCGCTAGACCGTGAACAGCACGGGTTCGAGTGTGAATAGACCGCTGAAAACCATCATTGCGTTACTTGAACATTCAGCAGTGGTGCAATGAAAACCTGCCGGGAGTGGAGATTCAGATGAATTCCAGATTCGCAGTGAATGAATGGAACATTCTCTAGTGGTGATTCCAATGATTTCTGAAGGCTGGGTTTTGTGGACACGAAAATGTAGAGCTGAACAGGGTGGAATGGATAGCCAAATGAACAGCACGTCTCGTAGTAAGAACAGGCCACTGAAAACCAGCTTTGGCTTAATTGGACATTCACAAGTGGTGTAACGAAAACCTGACGGGAGTTGAGAATTAGATGAATTTCAGATTTGCCGTCAATGAATGGAACATTCTGTGGAGGAGATACCAATTGTTTCTGAAGTTTGGGTTATGTGGACAGGAAAATGGAGCTGAAGAGGGTTGAGTGGATAGCAAATTGAACAGCACGGCTGAGAGTATGAGCAGGCCACTTAAAACCAGCATTGGCTTACTTGGATATTTACCAGTGGTGTCACGAAAACCTGCCGGGAGTGGAGATTCAGATGAATTCCAGATTCGCTGTGAATGAATGGAACATTCTGTAGTGGAGATAACAATGATTTCTCCAGTCTCTGTGGTGTGGACAGGAAAATGTAGAGCTGGCCAGGGTTGAGTGGATAGCCAATTGAACAGCACCACTGCGCTTGTGAAGAAAACACTTAAAACATTGGGTTACTTGGACATTCAACAGTGGTGTAACGAAAACCTGCCGGGAGTGGAGGTTCAGAGGAATTCCAGATTCGCAGTGAATGAATGGAACATTCTCTAGTGGAGATTCCAACGATTTCTGAAGGCTGGGTCGTGTGGAAGGAAAATCAAGAACTAATCAGGATTTAGTGGAAAGCCAATTGTATAGCATGGCTGCGAGTGTGAACATGCAGCTGAAAACCAGCATTGGGTTACTTGGACATTCATCAGTGGTGTAAGGAAAACCTGCATGGCGTGGAGAGTCAGTTGAATTCCACATTCGCAGTGAATGAATGGAACATTCTGTAGAGGAGATTCCAATGATTTCTGAAGCCTGTGTTGTGTGGACAGGAAAATGAAGAGCTGACCAGGCTTGAATCGATAGCCAAGTAAACAGCAGGGCTGCGAATATGAACAGGCCGCTGAAAACCAGCATTGGGTTACTTGGACATTCAACAGTGGTGTAATGAAAACCTGCGTGGAGTTGAGAGTCAGATGAATTCCAGATTCGCAGTGAATGAATGGAACATTCTGTAGTGGAGATAACAAAGATTTCTGAAGGCTGGTAGTGTGGTGGGACAATGAAGAGCTGAACAGGGTGGAGTGAATTGTCAATTAAACAGCACGGCTGCGAGTATGAACAGGCCTCTGAAAACCAGCATTGGCTTACTTGGACATTCACAAGTGGTGTAATGTTAACCAGGCGGGAGTGGAGAATCAGATAAACTCCAGACTCGCAGTGAATGAATGGAACATTCTGTAGTGGAGATTGCAATGATTTCTGAAATCTGGATTGTGGGGACACGAAAATGAAGAGCTGACCAGTGTTGAGTGGATAGCCTGTAAAAAGCCTCGGCTTCGAATGTGAACAGACCACTGAAAACCAGTATTGCATTACTTCGACTTTCAGCAGTGGTGTAACGAAAGCCTGCGTGGAGTGCAGATTCAGATGAATTCCAGATTCCCAGTGAATGAATGGAACATCCTGTAGTGGAGATTACAATGATTTCTGAAGGCTGGGTTGTGTGCACAGGAAAATGAGGAGCAAAACAGGTTGAGTGGATAGCCAATTGAACAGCACGACTGCGAACATGAACAGGCCTCTGAAAACCAGCATTGTTTTACTTGGACATTCACAAGTGGTGTAAGATAAATCTGCAGGTAGTGGAGATTCAGTTGAATTCCAGATTCGCAGTGAATGAATGGAACATTCTGTACTGGAGATTGCAATGATTTCTCAAGTCTGGATTGTTTGGACATGAAAATGAAGAGCTGACCACAGTTGTGTGGATACCCAGTAAAAAGCAGGGCTTAGAGTGTGAACAGACCGCTGAAAACCAGCATTGTGTTACTTGGACATTCATAAGTGGTGTAATGAAAGCCTACCTGGAGTGCAGATTCAGATGAATTCCAGATTGGCAGTGAATGAATGGAACATTCTGTACTGGCGATTCCAATGATTTCTGAAGTCTGATATTGTGGAAAAGAAAATGAAAGGCTGACCAGGTTTGAGTGGATAGACAATTGAACAGCACACTGCGAGTGTGAAAAGGCGGCTGAAAACCAGCATTGGATTACTTGGTCATTCACCAGTGCTGTAATGAAAACCTGCCTGGAGCGGAGAGTCAGATGAATTGCAGAATCGCAGTGAATGAATGGAACAGTCTGTAGTGGAGAGCCCAATGATTTCTGAAGGCTGGTTTGTGTGGAGAGGAAAATGAAGAGCTGACCAATATTGAGTGGATAGCCCATTGAACAGCACTTCTGCGAGTTGAACATGCCTCTGAAAACCAGTATTGAGTTACTTGGACATTCACCAGTGGCGTAACGAAAACCTGCCAGGAGTGGAGGTTCAGAGGAATTCCAGATTCGCAGTGAATGAATGGAACATTCTCTAGTGGTGATTCCAATGATTTCTGAAGGCTGGGTTTTGTGGACACGAAAATGTAGAGCTGAACAGGGTGGAGTGGATAGCCAAATGAACAGCACGTCTCTTAGTATGAACAGGCCACTGAAAACCAGCATTGGCTTACTTGGACATTCACAAGTGGTGTAACGATAACCCGCCGGGAGTTGAGAGTCAGATGAATTTAAGATTCGCAGTGAATGAACGGAACATTCTGTGGAGGAGATACCAATTATTTCTGAAGGTTGGGTTATGAGGACAGGAAAATGTAGAGCTGAATAGGGTTGGGTGGATAGCAAATTGAACAGCACGGCTGAGTGTGTTAGCAGGCGGCTTAAAACCAGCATTGTCTTCCTTGGACATTTACCAGTGGTGTCACGAAAACCTTCCAGGAGTGGAGACTCTGATGAATTCCAGATTCGCGTGATTGAATGGAACATTCTGTAGTGGTGATTGCCAACATTTAGGAATCTGGATAGTCTGGACAGGATATTGAAGAGCTGACCGATATTGAGTGGATAGCCAATGAACAGCACGGTTTCGAGTGTGAACAGACCACTAAGAAGCAGCATTGCATTACTTGGACATTCATCAGTGGTGTAACGAAAGCCTTCCTGGAATGCAGATTCAGAGTATTTCCAGATTCACAGTGAATGAATGGAAATTTCTGTAGTAGAGATTCCAATGATTTCTGAACGCTGGGTTGTGTGGACAGGAAAATGAAGAGCTGACTAGGTTTGACTGGATTGCCAATTGAACAGCAAGGCTGTGAGTGTGAACAGCCGCTGAAAACCAGCATTGGATTACCTGGTCATTCACCAGTGTTGTTAGGAAAATCTGCCTGGTGTGGAGAGTCAGAGGAATTCCAGATTCGCAGGGAACGAATGGAACATTCTGAAGTGGAGATAAGAATGATTTCTGAAGGCTCGGTGTGTGGAAGGAAAATCAAGAGCTAACCAGCGTTCACTGGATAGCCAATTGAACAGCACGGCTGCGAGTGTCAACACGCAGCTGAAACCAGCCTTGGGTTGCTTGGACATTCACCAGTGGTGAAACGAAAACCTGCTGGGAGTGGAGAACAAGATGAATTCAAGATTCGCCTGAATGAATGAAACATTCTGTAGTGTAGATTGCAATGGTTTCTGAGGTTTGTATTGTCTGAACTGGAAAAAGAAGAACTCACCAGTGTTGAGTCGCTAGACCGTGAACAGCACGGGTTCGAGTGTGAATAGACCGCTGAAAACCATCATTGCGTTACTTGAACATTCAGCAGTGGTGCAATGAAAACCTGCCGGGAGTGGAGATTCAGATGAATTCCAGATTCGCAGTGAATGAATGGAACATTCTCTAGTGGTGATTCCAATGATTTCTGAAGGCTGGGTTTTGTGGACACGAAAATGTAGAGCTGAACAGGGTGGAATGGATAGCCAAATGAACAGCACGTCTCGTAGTAAGAACAGGCCACTGAAAACCAGCTTTGGCTTAATTGGACATTCACAAGTGGTGTAACGAAAACCTGACGGGAGTTGAGAATTAGATGAATTTCAGATTTGCCGTCAATGAATGGAACATTCTGTGGAGGAGATACCAATTGTTTCTGAAGTTTGGGTTATGTGGACAGGAAAATGGAGCTGAAGAGGGTTGAGTGGATAGCAAATTGAACAGCACGGCTGAGAGTATGAGCAGGCCACTTAAAACCAGCATTGGCTTACTTGGATATTTACCAGTGGTGTCACGAAAACCTGCCGGGAGTGGAGATTCAGATGAATTCCAGATTCGCTGTGAATGAATGGAACATTCTGTAGTGGAGATAACAATGATTTCTCCAGTCTCTGTGGTGTGGACAGGAAAATGTAGAGCTGGCCAGGGTTGAGTGGATAGCCAATTGAACAGCACCACTGCGCTTGTGAAGAAAACACTTAAAACATTGGGTTACTTGGACATTCAACAGTGGTGTAACGAAAACCTGCCGGGAGTGGAGGTTCAGAGGAATTCCAGATTCGCAGTGAATGAATGGAACATTCTCTAGTGGAGATTCCAACGATTTCTGAAGGCTGGGTCGTGTGGAAGGAAAATCAAGAACTAATCAGGATTTAGTGGAAAGCCAATTGTATAGCATGGCTGCGAGTGTGAACATGCAGCTGAAAACCAGCATTGGGTTACTTGGACATTCATCAGTGGTGTAAGGAAAACCTGCATGGAGTGGAGAGTCAGTTGAATTCCACATTCGCAGTGAATGAATGGAACATTCTGTAGAGGAGATTCCAATGATTTCTGAAGCCTGTGTTGTGTGGACAGGAAAATGAAGAGCTGACCAGGCTTGAATCGATAGCCAAGTAAACAGCAGGGCTGCGAATATGAACAGGCCGCTGAAAACCAGCATTGGGTTACTTGGACATTCAACAGTGGTGTAATGAAAACCTGCGTGGAGTTGAGAGTCAGATGAATTCCAGATTCGCAGTGAATGAATGGAACATTCTGTAGTGGAGATAACAAAGATTTCTGAAGGCTGGTAGTGTGGTGGGACAATGAAGAGCTGAACAGGGTGGAGTGAATTGTCAATTAAACAGCACGGCTGCGAGTATGAACAGGCCTCTGAAAACCAGCATTGGCTTACTTGGACATTCACAAGTGGTGTAATGTTAACCAGGCGGGAGTGGAGAATCAGATAAACTCCAGACTCGCAGTGAATGAATGGAACATTCTGTAGTGGAGATTGCAATGATTTCTGAAATCTGGATTGTGGGGACACGAAAATGAAGAGCTGACCAGTGTTGAGTGGATAGCCTGTAAAAAGCCTCGGCTTCGAATGTGAACAGACCACTGAAAACCAGTATTGCATTACTTCGACTTTCAGCAGTGGTGTAACGAAAGCCTGCGTGGAGTGCAGATTCAGATGAATTCCAGATTCCCAGTGAATGAATGGAACATCCTGTAGTGGAGATTACAATGATTTCTGAAGGCTGGGTTGTGTGCACAGGAAAATGAGGAGCAAAACAGGTTGAGTGGATAGCCAATTGAACAGCACGACTGCGAACATGAACAGGCCTCTGAAAACCAGCATTGTTTTACTTGGACATTCACAAGTGGTGTAAGATAAATCTGCAGGTAGTGGAGATTCAGTTGAATTCCAGATTCGCAGTGAATGAATGGAACATTCTGTACTGGAGATTGCAATGATTTCTCAAGTCTGGATTGTTTGGACATGAAAATGAAGAGCTGACCACAGTTGTGTGGATACCCAGTAAAAAGCAGGGCTTAGAGTGTGAACAGACCGCTGAAAACCAGCATTGTGTTACTTGGACATTCATAAGTGGTGTAATGAAAGCCTACCTGGAGTGCAGATTCAGATGAATTCCAGATTGGCAGTGAATGAATGGAACATTCTGTACTGGCGATTCCAATGATTTCTGAAGTCTGATATTGTGGAAAAGAAAATGAAAGGCTGACCAGGTTTGAGTGGATAGACAATTGAACAGCACACTGCGAGTGTGAAAAGGCGGCTGAAAACCAGCATTGGATTACTTGGTCATTCACCAGTGCTGTAATGAAAACCTGCCTGGAGCGGAGAGTCAGATGAATTGCAGAATCGCAGTGAATGAATGGAACAGTCTGTAGTGGAGAGCCCAATGATTTCTGAAGGCTGGTTTGTGTGGAGAGGAAAATGAAGAGCTGACCAATATTGAGTGGATAGCCCATTGAACAGCACTTCTGCGAGTTGAACATGCCTCTGAAAACCAGTATTGAGTTACTTGGACATTCACCAGTGGCGTAACGAAAACCTGCCAGGAGTGGAGGTTCAGATGAATTCCAGATTCGCAGTGAATGAATGGAACATTCTCTAGTGGCGATTCCAATGATTTCTGAAGGCTGGGTTTTGTGGACACGAAAATGTAGAGCTGAACAGGGTGGAGTGGATAGCCAAATGAACAGCACGTCTCTTAGTATGAACAGGCCACTGAAAACCAGCATTGGCTTACTTGGACATTCACAAGTGGTGTAACGATAACCCGCCGGGAGTTGAGAGTCAGATGAATTTAAGATTCGCAGTGAATGAACGGAACATTCTGTGGAGGAGATACCAATTATTTCTGAAGGTTGGGTTATGAGGACAGGAAAATGTAGAGCTGAATAGGGTTGGGTGGATAGCAAATTGAACAGCACGGCTGAGTGTGTTAGCAGGCGGCTTAAAACCAGCATTGTCTTCCTTGGACATTTACCAGTGGTGTCACGAAAACCTTCCAGGAGTGGAGACTCTGATGAATTCCAGATTCGCGTGATTGAATGGAACATTCTGTAGTGGTGATTGCCAACATTTAGGAATCTGGATAGTCTGGACAGGATATTGAAGAGCTGACCGATATTGAGTGGATAGCCAATGAACAGCACGGTTTCGAGTGTGAACAGACCACTAAGAAGCAGCATTGCATTACTTGGACATTCATCAGTGGTGTAACGAAAGCCTTCCTGGAATGCAGATTCAGAGTATTTCCAGATTCACAGTGAATGAATGGAAATTTCTGTAGTAGAGATTCCAATGATTTCTGAACGCTGGGTTGTGTGGACAGGAAAATGAAGAGCTGACTAGGTTTGACTGGATTGCCAATTGAACAGCAAGGCTGTGAGTGTGAACAGCCGCTGAAAACCAGCATTGGATTACCTGGTCATTCACCAGTGTTGTTAGGAAAATCTGCCTGGTGTGGAGAGTCAGAGGAATTCCAGATTCGCAGGGAACGAATGGAACATTCTGAAGTGGAGATAAGAATGATTTCTGAAGGCTCGGTGTGTGGAAGGAAAATCAAGAGCTAACCAGCGTTCACTGGATAGCCAATTGAACAGCACGGCTGCGAGTGTTAACACGCAGCTGAAACCAGCCTTGGGTTGCTTGGACATTCACCAGTGGTGAAACGAAAACCTGCTGGGAGTGGAGAACAAGATGAATTCAAGATTCGCCTGAATGAATGAAACATTCTGTAGTGTAGATTGCAATGGTTTCTGAGGTTTGTATTGTCTGAACTGGAAAAAGAAGAACTCACCAGTGTTGAGTCGCTAGACCGTGAACAGCACGGGTTCGAGTGTGAATAGACCGCTGAAAACCATCATTGCGTTACTTGAACATTCAGCAGTGGTGCAATGAAAACCTGCCGGGAGTGGAGATTCAGATGAATTCCAGATTCGCAGTGAATGAATGGAACATTCTCTAGTGGTGATTCCAATGATTTCTGAAGGCTGGGTTTTGTGGACACGAAAATGTAGAGCTGAACAGGGTGGAATGGATAGCCAAATGAACAGCACGTCTCGTAGTAAGAACAGGCCACTGAAAACCAGCTTTGGCTTAATTGGACATTCACAAGTGGTGTAACGAAAACCTGACGGGAGTTGAGAATTAGATGAATTTCAGATTTGCCGTCAATGAATGGAACATTCTGTGGAGGAGATACCAATTGTTTCTGAAGTTTGGGTTATGTGGACAGGAAAATGGAGCTGAAGAGGGTTGAGTGGATAGCAAATTGAACAGCACGGCTGAGAGTATGAGCAGGCCACTTAAAACCAGCATTGGCTTACTTGGATATTTACCAGTGGTGTCACGAAAACCTGCCGGGAGTGGAGATTCAGATGAATTCCAGATTCGCTGTGAATGAATGGAACATTCTGTAGTGGAGATAACAATGATTTCTCCAGTCTCTGTGGTGTGGACAGGAAAATGTAGAGCTGGCCAGGGTTGAGTGGATAGCCAATTGAACAGCACCACTGCGCTTGTGAAGAAAACACTTAAAACATTGGGTTACTTGGACATTCAACAGTGGTGTAACGAAAACCTGCCGGGAGTGGAGGTTCAGAGGAATTCCAGATTCGCAGTGAATGAATGGAACATTCTCTAGTGGAGATTCCAACGATTTCTGAAGGCTGGGTCGTGTGGAAGGAAAATCAAGAACTAATCAGGATTTAGTGGAAAGCCAATTGTATAGCATGGCTGCGAGTGTGAACATGCAGCTGAAAACCAGCATTGGGTTACTTGGACATTCATCAGTGGTGTAAGGAAAACCTGCATGGAGTGGAGAGTCAGTTGAATTCCACATTCGCAGTGAATGAATGGAACATTCTGTAGAGGAGATTCCAATGATTTCTGAAGCCTGTGTTGTGTGGACAGGAAAATGAAGAGCTGACCAGGCTTGAATCGATAGCCAAGTAAACAGCAGGGCTGCGAATATGAACAGGCCGCTGAAAACCAGCATTGGGTTACTTGGACATTCAACAGTGGTGTAATGAAAACCTGCGTGGAGTTGAGAGTCAGATGAATTCCAGATTCGCAGTGAATGAATGGAACATTCTGTAGTGGAGATAACAAAGATTTCTGAAGGCTGGTAGTGTGGTGGGACAATGAAGAGCTGAACAGGGTGGAGTGAATTGTCAATTAAACAGCACGGCTGCGAGTATGAACAGGCCTCTGAAAACCAGCATTGGCTTACTTGGACATTCACAAGTGGTGTAATGTTAACCAGGCGGGAGTGGAGAATCAGATAAACTCCAGACTCGCAGTGAATGAATGGAACATTCTGTAGTGGAGATTGCAATGATTTCTGAAATCTGGATTGTGGGGACACGAAAATGAAGAGCTGACCAGTGTTGAGTGGATAGCCTGTAAAAAGCCTCGGCTTCGAATGTGAACAGACCACTGAAAACCAGTATTGCATTACTTCGACTTTCAGCAGTGGTGTAACGAAAGCCTGCGTGGAGTGCAGATTCAGATGAATTCCAGATTCCCAGTGAATGAATGGAACATCCTGTAGTGGAGATTACAATGATTTCTGAAGGCTGGGTTGTGTGCACAGGAAAATGAGGAGCAAAACAGGTTGAGTGGATAGCCAATTGAACAGCACGACTGCGAACATGAACAGGCCTCTGAAAACCAGCATTGTTTTACTTGGACATTCACAAGTGGTGTAAGATAAATCTGCAGGTAGTGGAGATTCAGTTGAATTCCAGATTCGCAGTGAATGAATGGAACATTCTGTACTGGAGATTGCAATGATTTCTCAAGTCTGGATTGTTTGGACATGAAAATGAAGAGCTGACCACAGTTGTGTGGATACCCAGTAAAAAGCAGGGCTTAGAGTGTGAACAGACCGCTGAAAACCAGCATTGTGTTACTTGGACATTCATAAGTGGTGTAATGAAAGCCTACCTGGAGTGCAGATTCAGATGAATTCCAGATTGGCAGTGAATGAATGGAACATTCTGTACTGGCGATTCCAATGATTTCTGAAGTCTGATATTGTGGAAAAGAAAATGAAAGGCTGACCAGGTTTGAGTGGATAGACAATTGAACAGCACACTGCGAGTGTGAAAAGGCGGCTGAAAACCAGCATTGGATTACTTGGTCATTCACCAGTGCTGTAATGAAAACCTGCCTGGAGCGGAGAGTCAGATGAATTGCAGAATCGCAGTGAATGAATGGAACAGTCTGTAGTGGAGAGCCCAATGATTTCTGAAGGCTGGTTTGTGTGGAGAGGAAAATGAAGAGCTGACCAATATTGAGTGGATAGCCCATTGAACAGCACTTCTGCGAGTTGAACATGCCTCTGAAAACCAGTATTGAGTTACTTGGACATTCACCAGTGGCGTAACGAAAACTACCTGGAGTGCAGATTCAGATGAATTCCAGATTGGCAGTGAATGAATGGAACATTCTGCTACTGGCGATTCCAATGATTTCTGAAGGCTGGGTTTTGTGGACACGAAAATGTAGAGCTGAACAGGGTGGAGTGGATAGCCAAATGAACAGCACGTCTCTTAGTATGAACAGGCCACTGAAAACCAGCATTGGCTTACTTGGACATTCACAAGTGGTGTAACGATAACCCGCCGGGAGTTGAGAGTCAGATGAATTTAAGATTCGCAGTGAATGAACGGAACATTCTGTGGAGGAGATACCAATTATTTCTGAAGGTTGGGTTATGAGGACAGGAAAATGTAGAGCTGAATAGGGTTGGGTGGATAGCAAATTGAACAGCACGGCTGAGTGTGTTAGCAGGCGGCTTAAAACCAGCATTGTCTTCCTTGGACATTTACCAGTGGTGTCACGAAAACCTTCCAGGAGTGGAGACTCTGATGAATTCCAGATTCGCGTGATTGAATGGAACATTCTGTAGTGGTGATTGCCAACATTTAGGAATCTGGATAGTCTGGACAGGATATTGAAGAGCTGACCGATATTGAGTGGATAGCCAATGAACAGCACGGTTTCGAGTGTGAACAGACCACTAAGAAGCAGCATTGCATTACTTGGACATTCATCAGTGGTGTAACGAAAGCCTTCCTGGAATGCAGATTCAGAGTATTTCCAGATTCACAGTGAATGAATGGAAATTTCTGTAGTAGAGATTCCAATGATTTCTGAACGCTGGGTTGTGTGGACAGGAAAATGAAGAGCTGACTAGGTTTGACTGGATTGCCAATTGAACAGCAAGGCTGTGAGTGTGAACAGCCGCTGAAAACCAGCATTGGATTACCTGGTCATTCACCAGTGTTGTTAGGAAAATCTGCCTGGTGTGGAGAGTCAGAGGAATTCCAGATTCGCAGGGAACGAATGGAACATTCTGAAGTGGAGATAAGAATGATTTCTGAAGGCTCGGTGTGTGGAAGGAAAATCAAGAGCTAACCAGCGTTCACTGGATAGCCAATTGAACAGCACGGCTGCGAGTGTTAACACGCAGCTGAAACCAGCCTTGGGTTGCTTGGACATTCACCAGTGGTGAAACGAAAACCTGCTGGGAGTGGAGAACAAGATGAATTCAAGATTCGCCTGAATGAATGAAACATTCTGTAGTGTAGATTGCAATGGTTTCTGAGGTTTGTATTGTCTGAACTGGAAAAAGAAGAACTCACCAGTGTTGAGTCGCTAGACCGTGAACAGCACGGGTTCGAGTGTGAATAGACCGCTGAAAACCATCATTGCGTTACTTGAACATTCAGCAGTGGTGCAATGAAAACCTGCCGGGAGTGGAGATTCAGATGAATTCCAGATTCGCAGTGAATGAATGGAACATTCTCTAGTGGTGATTCCAATGATTTCTGAAGGCTGGGTTTTGTGGACACGAAAATGTAGAGCTGAACAGGGTGGAATGGATAGCCAAATGAACAGCACGTCTCGTAGTAAGAACAGGCCACTGAAAACCAGCTTTGGCTTAATTGGACATTCACAAGTGGTGTAACGAAAACCTGACGGGAGTTGAGAATTAGATGAATTTCAGATTTGCCGTCAATGAATGGAACATTCTGTGGAGGAGATACCAATTGTTTCTGAAGTTTGGGTTATGTGGACAGGAAAATGGAGCTGAAGAGGGTTGAGTGGATAGCAAATTGAACAGCACGGCTGAGAGTATGAGCAGGCCACTTAAAACCAGCATTGGCTTACTTGGATATTTACCAGTGGTGTCACGAAAACCTGCCGGGAGTGGAGATTCAGATGAATTCCAGATTCGCTGTGAATGAATGGAACATTCTGTAGTGGAGATAACAATGATTTCTCCAGTCTCTGTGGTGTGGACAGGAAAATGTAGAGCTGGCCAGGGTTGAGTGGATAGCCAATTGAACAGCACCACTGCGCTTGTGAAGAAAACACTTAAAACATTGGGTTACTTGGACATTCAACAGTGGTGTAACGAAAACCTGCCGGGAGTGGAGGTTCAGAGGAATTCCAGATTCGCAGTGAATGAATGGAACATTCTCTAGTGGAGATTCCAACGATTTCTGAAGGCTGGGTCGTGTGGAAGGAAAATCAAGAACTAATCAGGATTTAGTGGAAAGCCAATTGTATAGCATGGCTGCGAGTGTGAACATGCAGCTGAAAACCAGCATTGGGTTACTTGGACATTCATCAGTGGTGTAAGGAAAACCTGCATGGAGTGGAGAGTCAGTTGAATTCCACATTCGCAGTGAATGAATGGAACATTCTGTAGAGGAGATTCCAATGATTTCTGAAGCCTGTGTTGTGTGGACAGGAAAATGAAGAGCTGACCAGGCTTGAATCGATAGCCAAGTAAACAGCAGGGCTGCGAATATGAACAGGCCGCTGAAAACCGGCATTGGGTTACTTGGACATTCAACAGTGGTGTAATGAAAACCTGCGTGGAGTTGAGAGTCAGATGAATTCCAGATTCGCAGTGAATGAATGGAACATTCTGTAGTGGAGATAACAAAGATTTCTGAAGGCTGGTAGTGTGGTGGGACAATGAAGAGCTGAACAGGGTGGAGTGAATTGTCAATTAAACAGCACGGCTGCGAGTATGAACAGGCCTCTGAAAACCAGCATTGGCTTACTTGGACATTCACAAGTGGTGTAATGTTAACCAGGCGGGAGTGGAGAATCAGATAAACTCCAGACTCGCAGTGAATGAATGGAACATTCTGTAGTGGAGATTGCAATGATTTCTGAAATCTGGATTGTGGGGACACGAAAATGAAGAGCTGACCAGTGTTGAGTGGATAGCCTGTAAAAAGCCTCGGCTTCGAATGTGAACAGACCACTGAAAACCAGTATTGCATTACTTCGACTTTCAGCAGTGGTGTAACGAAAGCCTGCGTGGAGTGCAGATTCAGATGAATTCCAGATTCCCAGTGAATGAATGGAACATCCTGTAGTGGAGATTACAATGATTTCTGAAGGCTGGGTTGTGTGCACAGGAAAATGAGGAGCAAAACAGGTTGAGTGGATAGCCAATTGAACAGCACGACTGCGAACATGAACAGGCCTCTGAAAACCAGCATTGTTTTACTTGGACATTCACAAGTGGTGTAAGATAAATCTGCAGGTAGTGGAGATTCAGTTGAATTCCAGATTCGCAGTGAATGAATGGAACATTCTGTACTGGAGATTGCAATGATTTCTCAAGTCTGGATTGTTTGGACATGAAAATGAAGAGCTGACCACAGTTGTGTGGATACCCAGTAAAAAGCAGGGCTTAGAGTGTGAACAGACCGCTGAAAACCAGCATTGTGTTACTTGGACATTCATAAGTGGTGTAATGAAAGCCTACCTGGAGTGCAGATTCAGATGAATTCCAGATTGGCAGTGAATGAATGGAACATTCTGTACTGGCGATTCCAATGATTTCTGAAGTCTGATATTGTGGAAAAGAAAATGAAAGGCTGACCAGGTTTGAGTGGATAGACAATTGAACAGCACACTGCGAGTGTGAAAAGGCGGCTGAAAACCAGCATTGGATTACTTGGTCATTCACCAGTGCTGTAATGAAAACCTGCCTGGAGCGGAGAGTCAGATGAATTGCAGAATCGCAGTGAATGAATGGAACAGTCTGTAGTGGAGAGCCCAATGATTTCTGAAGGCTGGTTTGTGTGGAGAGGAAAATGAAGAGCTGACCAATATTGAGTGGATAGCCCATTGAACAGCACTTCTGCGAGTTGAACATGCCTCTGAAAACCAGTATTGAGTTACTTGGACATTCACCAGTGGCGTAACGAAAACCTGCCAGGAGTGGAGGTTCAGAGGAATTCCAGATTCGCAGTGAATGAATGGAACATTCTCTAGTGGTGATTCCAATGATTTCTGAAGGCTGGGTTTTGTGGACACGAAAATGTAGAGCTGAACAGGGTGGAGTGGATAGCCAAATGAACAGCACGTCTCTTAGTATGAACAGGCCACTGAAAACCAGCATTGGCTTACTTGGACATTCACAAGTGGTGTAACGATAACCCGCCGGGAGTTGAGAGTCAGATGAATTTAAGATTCGCAGTGAATGAACGGAACATTCTGTGGAGGAGATACCAATTATTTCTGAAGGTTGGGTTATGAGGACAGGAAAATGTAGAGCTGAATAGGGTTGGGTGGATAGCAAATTGAACAGCACGGCTGAGTGTGTTAGCAGGCGGCTTAAAACCAGCATTGTCTTCCTTGGACATTTACCAGTGGTGTCACGAAAACCTTCCAGGAGTGGAGACTCTGATGAATTCCAGATTCGCGTGATTGAATGGAACATTCTGTAGTGGTGATTGCCAACATTTAGGAATCTGGATAGTCTGGACAGGATATTGAAGAGCTGACCGATATTGAGTGGATAGCCAATGAACAGCACGGTTTCGAGTGTGAACAGACCACTAAGAAGCAGCATTGCATTACTTGGACATTCATCAGTGGTGTAACGAAAGCCTTCCTGGAATGCAGATTCAGAGTATTTCCAGATTCACAGTGAATGAATGGAAATTTCTGTAGTAGAGATTCCAATGATTTCTGAACGCTGGGTTGTGTGGACAGGAAAATGAAGAGCTGACTAGGTTTGACTGGATTGCCAATTGAACAGCAAGGCTGTGAGTGTGAACAGCCGCTGAAAACCAGCATTGGATTACCTGGTCATTCACCAGTGTTGTTAGGAAAATCTGCCTGGTGTGGAGAGTCAGAGGAATTCCAGATTCGCAGGGAACGAATGGAACATTCTGAAGTGGAGATAAGAATGATTTCTGAAGGCTCGGTGTGTGGAAGGAAAATCAAGAGCTAACCAGCGTTCACTGGATAGCCAATTGAACAGCACGGCTGCGAGTGTTAACACGCAGCTGAAACCAGCCTTGGGTTGCTTGGACATTCACCAGTGGTGAAACGAAAACCTGCTGGGAGTGGAGAACAAGATGAATTCAAGATTCGCCTGAATGAATGAAACATTCTGTAGTGTAGATTGCAATGGTTTCTGAGGTTTGTATTGTCTGAACTGGAAAAAGAAGAACTCACCAGTGTTGAGTCGCTAGACCGTGAACAGCACGGGTTCGAGTGTGAATAGACCGCTGAAAACCATCATTGCGTTACTTGAACATTCAGCAGTGGTGCAATGAAAACCTGCCGGGAGTGGAGATTCAGATGAATTCCAGATTCGCAGTGAATGAATGGAACATTCTCTAGTGGTGATTCCAATGATTTCTGAAGGCTGGGTTTTGTGGACACGAAAATGTAGAGCTGAACAGGGTGGAATGGATAGCCAAATGAACAGCACGTCTCGTAGTAAGAACAGGCCACTGAAAACCAGCTTTGGCTTAATTGGACATTCACAAGTGGTGTAACGAAAACCTGACGGGAGTTGAGAATTAGATGAATTTCAGATTTGCCGTCAATGAATGGAACATTCTGTGGAGGAGATACCAATTGTTTCTGAAGTTTGGGTTATGTGGACAGGAAAATGGAGCTGAAGAGGGTTGAGTGGATAGCAAATTGAACAGCACGGCTGAGAGTATGAGCAGGCCACTTAAAACCAGCATTGGCTTACTTGGATATTTACCAGTGGTGTCACGAAAACCTGCCGGGAGTGGAGATTCAGATGAATTCCAGATTCGCTGTGAATGAATGGAACATTCTGTAGTGGAGATAACAATGATTTCTCCAGTCTCTGTGGTGTGGACAGGAAAATGTAGAGCTGGCCAGGGTTGAGTGGATAGCCAATTGAACAGCACCACTGCGCTTGTGAAGAAAACACTTAAAACATTGGGTTACTTGGACATTCAACAGTGGTGTAACGAAAACCTGCCGGGAGTGGAGGTTCAGAGGAATTCCAGATTCGCAGTGAATGAATGGAACATTCTCTAGTGGAGATTCCAACGATTTCTGAAGGCTGGGTCGTGTGGAAGGAAAATCAAGAACTAATCAGGATTTAGTGGAAAGCCAATTGTATAGCATGGCTGCGAGTGTGAACATGCAGCTGAAAACCAGCATTGGGTTACTTGGACATTCATCAGTGGTGTAAGGAAAACCTGCATGGAGTGGAGAGTCAGTTGAATTCCACATTCGCAGTGAATGAATGGAACATTCTGTAGAGGAGATTCCAATGATTTCTGAAGCCTGTGTTGTGTGGACAGGAAAATGAAGAGCTGACCAGGCTTGAATCGATAGCCAAGTAAACAGCAGGGCTGCGAATATGAACAGGCCGCTGAAAACCGGCATTGGGTTACTTGGACATTCAACAGTGGTGTAATGAAAACCTGCGTGGAGTTGAGAGTCAGATGAATTCCAGATTCGCAGTGAATGAATGGAACATTCTGTAGTGGAGATAACAAAGATTTCTGAAGGCTGGTAGTGTGGTGGGACAATGAAGAGCTGAACAGGGTGGAGTGAATTGTCAATTAAACAGCACGGCTGCGAGTATGAACAGGCCTCTGAAAACCAGCATTGGCTTACTTGGACATTCACAAGTGGTGTAATGTTAACCAGGCGGGAGTGGAGAATCAGATAAACTCCAGACTCGCAGTGAATGAATGGAACATTCTGTAGTGGAGATTGCAATGATTTCTGAAATCTGGATTGTGGGGACACGAAAATGAAGAGCTGACCAGTGTTGAGTGGATAGCCTGTAAAAAGCCTCGGCTTCGAATGTGAACAGACCACTGAAAACCAGTATTGCATTACTTCGACTTTCAGCAGTGGTGTAACGAAAGCCTGCGTGGAGTGCAGATTCAGATGAATTCCAGATTCCCAGTGAATGAATGGAACATCCTGTAGTGGAGATTACAATGATTTCTGAAGGCTGGGTTGTGTGCACAGGAAAATGAGGAGCAAAACAGGTTGAGTGGATAGCCAATTGAACAGCACGACTGCGAACATGAACAGGCCTCTGAAAACCAGCATTGTTTTACTTGGACATTCACAAGTGGTGTAAGATAAATCTGCAGGTAGTGGAGATTCAGTTGAATTCCAGATTCGCAGTGAATGAATGGAACATTCTGTACTGGAGATTGCAATGATTTCTCAAGTCTGGATTGTTTGGACATGAAAATGAAGAGCTGACCACAGTTGTGTGGATACCCAGTAAAAAGCAGGGCTTAGAGTGTGAACAGACCGCTGAAAACCAGCATTGTGTTACTTGGACATTCATAAGTGGTGTAATGAAAGCCTACCTGGAGTGCAGATTCAGATGAATTCCAGATTGGCAGTGAATGAATGGAACATTCTGTACTGGCGATTCCAATGATTTCTGAAGTCTGATATTGTGGAAAAGAAAATGAAAGGCTGACCAGGTTTGAGTGGATAGACAATTGAACAGCACACTGCGAGTGTGAAAAGGCGGCTGAAAACCAGCATTGGATTACTTGGTCATTCACCAGTGCTGTAATGAAAACCTGCCTGGAGCGGAGAGTCAGATGAATTGCAGAATCGCAGTGAATGAATGGAACAGTCTGTAGTGGAGAGCCCAATGATTTCTGAAGGCTGGTTTGTGTGGAGAGGAAAATGAAGAGCTGACCAATATTGAGTGGATAGCCCATTGAACAGCACTTCTGCGAGTTGAACATGCCTCTGAAAACCAGTATTGAGTTACTTGGACATTCACCAGTGGCGTAACGAAAACCTGCCAGGAGTGGAGGTTCAGAGGAATTCCAGATTCGCAGTGAATGAATGGAACATTCTCTAGTGGTGATTCCAATGATTTCTGAAGGCTGGGTTTTGTGGACACGAAAATGTAGAGCTGAACAGGGTGGAGTGGATAGCCAAATGAACAGCACGTCTCTTAGTATGAACAGGCCACTGAAAACCAGCATTGGCTTACTTGGACATTCACAAGTGGTGTAACGATAACCCGCCGGGAGTTGAGAGTCAGATGAATTTAAGATTCGCAGTGAATGAACGGAACATTCTGTGGAGGAGATACCAATTATTTCTGAAGGTTGGGTTATGAGGACAGGAAAATGTAGAGCTGAATAGGGTTGGGTGGATAGCAAATTGAACAGCACGGCTGAGTGTGTTAGCAGGCGGCTTAAAACCAGCATTGTCTTCCTTGGACATTTACCAGTGGTGTCACGAAAACCTTCCAGGAGTGGAGACTCTGATGAATTCCAGATTCGCGTGATTGAATGGAACATTCTGTAGTGGTGATTGCCAACATTTAGGAATCTGGATAGTCTGGACAGGATATTGAAGAGCTGACCGATATTGAGTGGATAGCCAATGAACAGCACGGTTTCGAGTGTGAACAGACCACTAAGAAGCAGCATTGCATTACTTGGACATTCATCAGTGGTGTAACGAAAGCCTTCCTGGAATGCAGATTCAGAGTATTTCCAGATTCACAGTGAATGAATGGAAATTTCTGTAGTAGAGATTCCAATGATTTCTGAACGCTGGGTTGTGTGGACAGGAAAATGAAGAGCTGACTAGGTTTGACTGGATTGCCAATTGAACAGCAAGGCTGTGAGTGTGAACAGCCGCTGAAAACCAGCATTGGATTACCTGGTCATTCACCAGTGTTGTTAGGAAAATCTGCCTGGTGTGGAGAGTCAGAGGAATTCCAGATTCGCAGGGAACGAATGGAACACTCTGAAGTGGAGATAAGAATGATTTCTGAAGGCTCGGTGTGTGGAAGGAAAATCAAGAGCTAACCAGCGTTCACTGGATAGCCAATTGAACAGCACGGCTGCGAGTGTTAACACGCAGCTGAAACCAGCCTTGGGTTGCTTGGACATTCACCAGTGGTGAAACGAAAACCTGCTGGGAGTGGAGAACAAGATGAATTCAAGATTCGCCTGAATGAATGAAACATTCTGTAGTGTAGATTGCAATGGTTTCTGAGGTTTGTATTGTCTGAACTGGAAAAAGAAGAACTCACCAGTGTTGAGTCGCTAGACCGTGAACAGCACGGGTTCGAGTGTGAATAGACCGCTGAAAACCATCATTGCGTTACTTGAACATTCAGCAGTGGTGCAATGAAAACCTGCCGGGAGTGGAGATTCAGATGAATTCCAGATTCGCAGTGAATGAATGGAACATTCTCTAGTGGTGATTCCAATGATTTCTGAAGGCTGGGTTTTGTGGACACGAAAATGTAGAGCTGAACAGGGTGGAATGGATAGCCAAATGAACAGCACGTCTCGTAGTAAGAACAGGCCACTGAAAACCAGCTTTGGCTTAATTGGACATTCACAAGTGGTGTAACGAAAACCTGACGGGAGTTGAGAATTAGATGAATTTCAGATTTGCCGTCAATGAATGGAACATTCTGTGGAGGAGATACCAATTGTTTCTGAAGTTTGGGTTATGTGGACAGGAAAATGGAGCTGAAGAGGGTTGAGTGGATAGCAAATTGAACAGCACGGCTGAGAGTATGAGCAGGCCACTTAAAACCAGCATTGGCTTACTTGGATATTTACCAGTGGTGTCACGAAAACCTGCCGGGAGTGGAGATTCAGATGAATTCCAGATTCGCTGTGAATGAATGGAACATTCTGTAGTGGAGATAACAATGATTTCTCCAGTCTCTGTGGTGTGGACAGGAAAATGTAGAGCTGGCCAGGGTTGAGTGGATAGCCAATTGAACAGCACCACTGCGCTTGTGAAGAAAACACTTAAAACATTGGGTTACTTGGACATTCAACAGTGGTGTAACGAAAACCTGCCGGGAGTGGAGGTTCAGAGGAATTCCAGATTCGCAGTGAATGAATGGAACATTCTCTAGTGGAGATTCCAACGATTTCTGAAGGCTGGGTCGTGTGGAAGGAAAATCAAGAACTAATCAGGATTTAGTGGAAAGCCAATTGTATAGCATGGCTGCGAGTGTGAACATGCAGCTGAAAACCAGCATTGGGTTACTTGGACATTCATCAGTGGTGTAAGGAAAACCTGCATGGAGTGGAGAGTCAGTTGAATTCCACATTCGCAGTGAATGAATGGAACATTCTGTAGAGGAGATTCCAATGATTTCTGAAGCCTGTGTTGTGTGGACAGGAAAATGAAGAGCTGACCAGGCTTGAATCGATAGCCAAGTAAACAGCAGGGCTGCGAATATGAACAGGCCGCTGAAAACCAGCATTGGGTTACTTGGACATTCAACAGTGGTGTAATGAAAACCTGCGTGGAGTTGAGAGTCAGATGAATTCCAGATTCGCAGTGAATGAATGGAACATTCTGTAGTGGAGATAACAAAGATTTCTGAAGGCTGGTAGTGTGGTGGGACAATGAAGAGCTGAACAGGGTGGAGTGAATTGTCAATTAAACAGCACGGCTGCGAGTATGAACAGGCCTCTGAAAACCAGCATTGGCTTACTTGGACATTCACAAGTGGTGTAATGTTAACCAGGCGGGAGTGGAGAATCAGATAAACTCCAGACTCGCAGTGAATGAATGGAACATTCTGTAGTGGAGATTGCAATGATTTCTGAAATCTGGATTGTGGGGACACGAAAATGAAGAGCTGACCAGTGTTGAGTGGATAGCCTGTAAAAAGCCTCGGCTTCGAATGTGAACAGACCACTGAAAACCAGTATTGCATTACTTCGACTTTCAGCAGTGGTGTAACGAAAGCCTGCGTGGAGTGCAGATTCAGATGAATTCCAGATTCCCAGTGAATGAATGGAACATCCTGTAGTGGAGATTACAATGATTTCTGAAGGCTGGGTTGTGTGCACAGGAAAATGAGGAGCAAAACAGGTTGAGTGGATAGCCAATTGAACAGCACGACTGCGAACATGAACAGGCCTCTGAAAACCAGCATTGTTTTACTTGGACATTCACAAGTGGTGTAAGATAAATCTGCAGGTAGTGGAGATTCAGTTGAATTCCAGATTCGCAGTGAATGAATGGAACATTCTGTACTGGAGATTGCAATGATTTCTCAAGTCTGGATTGTTTGGACATGAAAATGAAGAGCTGACCACAGTTGTGTGGATACCCAGTAAAAAGCAGGGCTTAGAGTGTGAACAGACCGCTGAAAACCAGCATTGTGTTACTTGGACATTCATAAGTGGTGTAATGAAAGCCTACCTGGAGTGCAGATTCAGATGAATTCCAGATTGGCAGTGAATGAATGGAACATTCTGTACTGGCGATTCCAATGATTTCTGAAGTCTGATATTGTGGAAAAGAAAATGAAAGGCTGACCAGGTTTGAGTGGATAGACAATTGAACAGCACACTGCGAGTGTGAAAAGGCGGCTGAAAACCAGCATTGGATTACTTGGTCATTCACCAGTGCTGTAATGAAAACCTGCCTGGAGCGGAGAGTCAGATGAATTGCAGAATCGCAGTGAATGAATGGAACAGTCTGTAGTGGAGAGCCCAATGATTTCTGAAGGCTGGTTTGTGTGGAGAGGAAAATGAAGAGCTGACCAATATTGAGTGGATAGCCCATTGAACAGCACTTCTGCGAGTTGAACATGCCTCTGAAAACCAGTATTGAGTTACTTGGACATTCACCAGTGGCGTAACGAAAACCTGCCAGGAGTGGAGGTTCAGAGGAATTCCAGATTCGCAGTGAATGAATGGAACATTCTCTAGTGGTGATTCCAATGATTTCTGAAGGCTGGGTTTTGTGGACACGAAAATGTAGAGCTGAACAGGGTGGAGTGGATAGCCAAATGAACAGCACGTCTCTTAGTATGAACAGGCCACTGAAAACCAGCATTGGCTTACTTGGACATTCACAAGTGGTGTAACGATAACCCGCCGGGAGTTGAGAGTCAGATGAATTTAAGATTCGCAGTGAATGAACGGAACATTCTGTGGAGGAGATACCAATTATTTCTGAAGGTTGGGTTATGAGGACAGGAAAATGTAGAGCTGAATAGGGTTGGGTGGATAGCAAATTGAACAGCACGGCTGAGTGTGTTAGCAGGCGGCTTAAAACCAGCATTGTCTTCCTTGGACATTTACCAGTGGTGTCACGAAAACCTTCCAGGAGTGGAGACTCTGATGAATTCCAGATTCGCGTGATTGAATGGAACATTCTGTAGTGGTGATTGCCAACATTTAGGAATCTGGATAGTCTGGACAGGATATTGAAGAGCTGACCGATATTGAGTGGATAGCCAATGAACAGCACGGTTTCGAGTGTGAACAGACCACTAAGAAGCAGCATTGCATTACTTGGACATTCATCAGTGGTGTAACGAAAGCCTTCCTGGAATGCAGATTCAGAGTATTTCCAGATTCACAGTGAATGAATGGAAATTTCTGTAGTAGAGTTTCCAATGATTTCTGAACGCTGGGTTGTGTGGACAGGAAAATGAAGAGCTGACTAGGTTTGACTGGATTGCCAATTGAACAGCAAGGCTGTGAGTGTGAACAGCCGCTGAAAACCAGCATTGGATTACCTGGTCATTCACCAGTGTTGTTAGGAAAATCTGCCTGGTGTGGAGAGTCAGAGGAATTCCAGATTCGCAGGGAACGAATGGATCATTCTGAAGTGGAGATAAGAATGATTTCTGAAGGCTCGGTGTGTGGAAGGAAAATCAAGAGCTAACCAGCGTTCACTGGATAGCCAATTGAACAGCACGGCTGCGAGTGTTAACACGCAGCTGAAACCAGCCTTGGGTTGCTTGGACATTCACCAGTGGTGAAACGAAAACCTGCTGGGAGTGGAGAACAAGATGAATTCAAGATTCGCCTGAATGAATGAAACATTCTGTAGTGTAGATTGCAATGGTTTCTGAGGTTTGTATTGTCTGAACTGGAAAAAGAAGAACTCACCAGTGTTGAGTCGCTAGACCGTGAACAGCACGGGTTCGAGTGTGAATAGACCGCTGAAAACCATCATTGCGTTACTTGAACATTCAGCAGTGGTGCAATGAAAACCTGCCGGGAGTGGAGATTCAGATGAATTCCAGATTCGCAGTGAATGAATGGAACATTCTCTAGTGGTGATTCCAATGATTTCTGAAGGCTGGGTTTTGTGGACACGAAAATGTAGAGCTGAACAGGGTGGAATGGATAGCCAAATGAACAGCACGTCTCGTAGTAAGAACAGGCCACTGAAAACCAGCTTTGGCTTAATTGGACATTCACAAGTGGTGTAACGAAAACCTGACGGGAGTTGAGAATTAGATGAATTTCAGATTTGCCGTCAATGAATGGAACATTCTGTGGAGGAGATACCAATTGTTTCTGAAGTTTGGGTTATGTGGACAGGAAAATGGAGCTGAAGAGGGTTGAGTGGATAGCAAATTGAACAGCACGGCTGAGAGTATGAGCAGGCCACTTAAAACCAGCATTGGCTTACTTGGATATTTACCAGTGGTGTCACGAAAACCTGCCGGGAGTGGAGATTCAGATGAATTCCAGATTCGCTGTGAATGAATGGAACATTCTGTAGTGGAGATAACAATGATTTCTCCAGTCTCTGTGGTGTGGACAGGAAAATGTAGAGCTGGCCAGGGTTGAGTGGATAGCCAATTGAACAGCACCACTGCGCTTGTGAAGAAAACACTTAAAACATTGGGTTACTTGGACATTCAACAGTGGTGTAACGAAAACCTGCCGGGAGTGGAGGTTCAGAGGAATTCCAGATTCGCAGTGAATGAATGGAACATTCTCTAGTGGAGATTCCAACGATTTCTGAAGGCTGGGTCGTGTGGAAGGAAAATCAAGAACTAATCAGGATTTAGTGGAAAGCCAATTGTATAGCATGGCTGCGAGTGTGAACATGCAGCTGAAAACCAGCATTGGGTTACTTGGACATTCATCAGTGGTGTAAGGAAAACCTGCATGGAGTGGAGAGTCAGTTGAATTCCACATTCGCAGTGAATGAATGGAACATTCTGTAGAGGAGATTCCAATGATTTCTGAAGCCTGTGTTGTGTGGACAGGAAAATGAAGAGCTGACCAGGCTTGAATCGATAGCCAAGTAAACAGCAGGGCTGCGAATATGAACAGGCCGCTGAAAACCAGCATTGGGTTACTTGGACATTCAACAGTGGTGTAATGAAAACCTGCGTGGAGTTGAGAGTCAGATGAATTCCAGATTCGCAGTGAATGAATGGAACATTCTGTAGTGGAGATAACAAAGATTTCTGAAGGCTGGTAGTGTGGTGGGACAATGAAGAGCTGAACAGGGTGGAGTGAATTGTCAATTAAACAGCACGGCTGCGAGTATGAACAGGCCTCTGAAAACCAGCATTGGCTTACTTGGACATTCACAAGTGGTGTAATGTTAACCAGGCGGGAGTGGAGAATCAGATAAACTCCAGACTCGCAGTGAATGAATGGAACATTCTGTAGTGGAGATTGCAATGATTTCTGAAATCTGGATTGTGGGGACACGAAAATGAAGAGCTGACCAGTGTTGAGTGGATAGCCTGTAAAAAGCCTCGGCTTCGAATGTGAACAGACCACTGAAAACCAGTATTGCATTACTTCGACTTTCAGCAGTGGTGTAACGAAAGCCTGCGTGGAGTGCAGATTCAGATGAATTCCAGATTCCCAGTGAATGAATGGAACATCCTGTAGTGGAGATTACAATGATTTCTGAAGGCTGGGTTGTGTGCACAGGAAAATGAGGAGCAAAACAGGTTGAGTGGATAGCCAATTGAACAGCACGACTGCGAACATGAACAGGCCTCTGAAAACCAGCATTGTTTTACTTGGACATTCACAAGTGGTGTAAGATAAATCTGCAGGTAGTGGAGATTCAGTTGAATTCCAGATTCGCAGTGAATGAATGGAACATTCTGTACTGGAGATTGCAATGATTTCTCAAGTCTGGATTGTTTGGACATGAAAATGAAGAGCTGACCACAGTTGTGTGGATACCCAGTAAAAAGCAGGGCTTAGAGTGTGAACAGACCGCTGAAAACCAGCATTGTGTTACTTGGACATTCATAAGTGGTGTAATGAAAGCCTACCTGGAGTGCAGATTCAGATGAATTCCAGATTGGCAGTGAATGAATGGAACATTCTGTACTGGCGATTCCAATGATTTCTGAAGTCTGATATTGTGGAAAAGAAAATGAAAGGCTGACCAGGTTTGAGTGGATAGACAATTGAACAGCACACTGCGAGTGTGAAAAGGCGGCTGAAAACCAGCATTGGATTACTTGGTCATTCACCAGTGCTGTAATGAAAACCTGCCTGGAGCGGAGAGTCAGATGAATTGCAGAATCGCAGTGAATGAATGGAACAGTCTGTAGTGGAGAGCCCAATGATTTCTGAAGGCTGGTTTGTGTGGAGAGGAAAATGAAGAGCTGACCAATATTGAGTGGATAGCCCATTGAACAGCACTTCTGCGAGTTGAACATGCCTCTGAAAACCAGTATTGAGTTACTTGGACATTCACCAGTGGCGTAACGAAAACC